>NC_090765.1:8259498-8281998 GCF_036898095.1 Palaemon carinicauda | reverse complement strand
AACATACCGAGGTATCAAAATTATAAAAGTCTGTATTACTAATGAGTTACATTAGCGTTGGAAACGTTCGGCACACGTCTGCACTTATGCTAGGTTCACCTTTGAAAGTGGAACAGTCAATGTGGGCAACCCAGTGCCCTCACACTTAGTTTGTAGAACAGTTCGTAACTACACACTCACCCCGGAATTAATCGTCCCAATTAAATCCACTGTTCCTCGCAGAGTTGAACAACAGGGTTAACGACACAACCCACTGCTACCACAGACCTCTTTAGTTGCTCCACTTGCTTCGCATAGTGACGAAAGAACACTCTGGAAGACTTCCAGCCAGTGTATGAACGAAGATGTTCAAAATCCATACAATTAAAGAAATTTAAGGATGAGGCAACTTTCCTCGGATCGTGACCTGCGGGTGTACTGTCTGGATCCGCTCTGCGAATAAAATAGGTGATTTTCGCCCTAAGTTGTTTCAGTGATAAATTTGAGCCTGATGTTTCTCCCCTGAATAGTTGACCACCCCTGAAGTCTGAAGTTCTACGAAGATAGACCTTTAGGCATTCCACTGGACATAGAGATGCATCTTCTTTCAGAGGGCAGATTCTCCAGGGACCCCACCTGTTGGTGGGTAACTCGTTCTTGGCAAGAAACGTAGGATCCGGAAACAGGTTCAGTTCTCCCCCATCCAAGAACTGAACACGACCCTCCTCTCTCGAAAGGGCTACAATTTCACTAACCCTGGCCCCCGATGCGAGTGCAAATAGGAAAATAACTTTTTGGGTCAAATCCTTTAAAGCACACTCCTCATTGTTCAACAGCGAAGCGAAATGAAGAACTTTATCTAAAGACCATGAAATGGGTTTTGGAGGTGCTGATGGTCTGAGCCTAGCACAGGCTTTCAGAATTTTATTAAAAATATCGTTAGCGAGGTCGACCTGGAAGGCATATAAAATGGGTCTTGTCAAAGCAGATTTACACGTTGATATTGTGTTGGCTGCTAACCCTTGACCGTGGAGGTGGATGAAGAAAGATAAGCAGAAGTCCGTCGAGATCTTTTGCGGATTCTTCGCCTTGACAAAGGCCACCCATTTCCTCCAAGATGACTCATATTGCCTTCTAGTAGATTTGCTCTTGTATTCCTCTAGGAAGTCTATGCTGTCTTTCGAAATCCCGAAACGTTTTCTCACCGCTAGGGAGAGAAAATCATGAGCTGCAGGTTCCGGGTTTTCTGTGATGAAGCGCAGACAGTCTACTTCTGAACTCGCTGGGTCAGAACTGGATCTGGTAACGGTAGACACTTCAGCCGTAGTTCCAATGCCAGAGGGAACCACGCGCTGTTCGGCCACTTGTGAGCCACTATTGCCGCTACTCCCTTGAAAGATCTCAGTTTGTTGAGGACCCTCAACAGAAGGTTGTGAGGAGGGAACAGGTAAATCCTGGACCATCTGTTCCAGTCGAGGGACATCGCGTCCACTGCTTCCGCCAAGGGATCCTCGTACGGGGACACGTAAAGGGGTAACTTCTTGTTGTCTTTCGTCGCAAAGAGGTCTATCTGCAGTTCTGGGACTTGACTCAAGATGAAGGAGAATGATCCTGCGTCTAGGGACCATTCCGACTATCGGTGTGAACCTGGATAGAGCGTCCGCTGTCACATTGCGGACTCCTTGAAGGTGAACTGCCGACAGGTACCACTTCTTTTCCGCCAGTCGAAAGATGGCCAGCATCACCTGGTTGAGTGGTGGTGACCTCGATCCTTGTCGATTCAAGCATCTCACAATCACCTCGCTGTCCAGCACCAACCTTATGTGGATCGAGCGACGAGGGGAGACTTTCTTCAAGGTAAGGAGTACTGCCATAGCTTCCAGAAAGTTTATGTGAAATGTCTTGAATAGATTGGACCAAGTCCCTTGGGCCTTCTTCCGATGAGAATGACCTCCCCACCCCTCCTTCGAGGCGTCTGTGTGAATAGTCAACGAGGGGGGAGATGGCTGAAGAAGTACCGATTTCTTTAGTTGCCTGACTTGGGACCAAGGCCTGAGAAGCGTACGTAGACGACGCGGAGCTGGTCTTATCAGATCTCTTCGCGCGTTTGATGCATAACTTCTCCAAACTCCGGTTCCATCCTTTAGCTGTGCTCCTAGCACCGGGTCTGTTACTGAGGGAAACTGGAGAGAACCCAGCACTGTCTCCTGTTCGCGTCTTGATATCCTTTCGGAATCCAGAAGTCTCTTGACAGAACCAGCTATCTCCTTCCTCTTCTTCGCCGGGATGGAGAGTTGGTGTGACACCAGGTCCCAGTGGATTCCCAACCACTGGAACTTTTGAGATGGAGAAAATCGAGACACTTTTCCGTTGATCTTGAAGACTAGATACTCTAGGAACTGGATCACCTGTAGGGAAGCTTGCAAACATTCTGTCTTGGATGCTGCCCACACTAGCCAGTCGTCCAGGTAGGCTACCACCTGGATTCCCTTTAGGCGTAATTGTTTGAGAGCTACGCTCGCAAGCTTTATGAAGATCCTTGGGGCTATGTTTAGCCCGAATGGCATGACTCTGAAGGCGTAGAGTCTTCTATGTAGCTTGAACCGTAGGTAGGGGGAGAGTTGACGATTGATTGGAACGTGCCAATAGGCGTCTGACAAATCTATGGAGATGGTAAATGCCCTCTTGGGCAGTAAGGTCCTTGTGTTGCAGTGTTAGCATCTTGAACTTGCAGTTCACAATGAACTTGTTGAGTGGCGACAAGTCCAGAATGACTCTGGAGTTTTTCTGAGTCCTTCTTGGGAACACAAAACAGCCTTGGAATTTGATGGACTTTACCCTTCGGATTACCCTTTTCTCCAACAGTTCTTGAATGTACTCCTCCAGAACGGGGGTGGAGTGTTGGAAAAATCGAGGGCACGGGGGTGGAGTGCTGTACCAGCTCCAACCCAGTCCATTCTTGAGTAGGCTGTGGGCCCAGGGATCGAAGGTCCACCGATCCCGAAAATTCTGAAGTCTCCCTCCTACCGGTATCATCTCACTTTCACTGCTGTTGCCCTGAGGCCTTGCCTCCTTGACTGCGACCACCCCTGAATCCCCTCCCCCTTGAGGGGCGTCTAGACTAACCTCTGGCTGCTCCTCTAGGCTTTGCTCGAAAGGTAGTTGACTGCCCTTCGAACGCTGGGTTAAATGCCGGAGACTGCGTCAACACGGCTTGGGGTACCCACTGGTACGTGGTCGGGGTTTGTGCCACCATCTGGGGCACTGTAGGCATAGGAAATTGCTGTTGCTGCTGCTGTCTGAATGGCTTGGCTGGCCGAGAGGGTACCCTAGCCCTCTTAGTCTTCCTCTTTGGTTGAGGACCCTCATCCGGGGAAGACTTTCTCTTGAGGGATAGGCCCCACTTCTGGAGAAGGTTTCTATTCTCCGTGGCGGCCTTATCTACAACCTCCTTGACCGCTTCACTAGGGAAGAGGTCTTTGCCCCAAATGTTGGAGGAGATCAGCTTCCTTGGCTCGTGCCTCACCGCAGCAGAGGCGAACACGAACTCCCTACAAGCCCTCCTAGCTTTGACGAAGCTATAAAGGTCCTTCGTCACTGTGACTAGGTGTGTCTTAGCCACTACCATGAACATCTCATGGACCTTGGGGTCACTTGCCATTGTCTCCAGAGTTGTTTGATGAGACATTGAGGCAGCCAGTCTTTCTTTTGTCTCAAGCTCCCTTCGCAAAAGAAAGTCAGACAGCTTGGGGAGGTTCTCACCGAACTGACGTCCGGCAATATCAGCCTCCAACTTCCCGACTGACAAGGTAAGATGGACGTCCTTCCAGTCCTTGTGGTCCATGGGTAGGGCCAATGACAGAGGTTTACACTCCTCCAAGGAGGGGCATGGCTTACCTGCCTCGACTGCTTTCAGCACAGCCGTAAACCCTTTCTGCATAAAGGGGAAGGCTCTAGAAGGAGAGGACACAAAGGAAGGGTGCTTCTTACTCAAAGCAGGTACCTTCGAGTTTGAGAAGCCCCTCTCTTTCATCGAGCTTGACAATAAAGCTTGAGCCTTAGCGTGGTCCAAAACTATGACCTCCTTCGGCTCTGTTTCTTCCTTTGAGGTTGGTTCCTTCCTTAGACGGACATAACAGTCCGGATACGACTCCTTGCTGGGCCAGAATTCCACCTCCTCAAGGGGGACTGAGCCCAACTTCTCCGAAATGACGATTTTTCCCATCGTCATAGGCATGTGCTCAGCATACTTCCAAGGGTTAACATCTGAGCACAAGGGAAGGTCTTTCACGCTGAGCTTCTTCTGGGGCCCACGTGATGCTGCAAGTCTCCGCATCTCCAGCTCCATTGCAGCCGCCTTCTCATTATTCTCCCTCTGCATCTGTTGGATCATTCCAACGATGGAGGAAAGGGTCTTTCCCAGCTCATCTGGGAGAGAGGACGATGATGAGGGAATAGGTTCAGGGGCCTGAACCGGAGTAGCCGACACCTCGTCGACCTCTTCCTCTTCATTGTCTGGAGCCTGCTCTTCATCCTGGTCTTCTGCCAGAAGGTCATCTTCCAGACGCTCGGACACCTCCGACATCCTATCGTCTAATTGGATGTCCTGCAGGGCGTCCGCGACTTCAGAATCCACAGGGATCTGAACCACTGGTATCTCCACTTGAGGCTGGGGAATCACTGCATCAGCTAACGCCCTGGGGAAAAGGTAAGCCCTCATCTTCTCACTTGGAAGATAGGGCCCAGAAGTGTTCTTCTGAAAGCCCCTTACCCAGGTACGAAGCTTCTCCCTTGCTGCGTCCCTTGACTCCGCCGTCTTAGGGGAATCAAAAGCCTCAGTAATCAGGTTTGTGCACACGGTACATACCTGCGGGTCCCAATACCGGAGATCACCTTTGGAGACTGCGCATGCTGCGTGCCTCCTACACAAATCATGTCCGCAGAAGTTCTTGCTGCGGACGTTGCAGAAAACGCTTCCACACTTCGGATGGTCCTCCAGTAAAGAGAAGAAAATTCCATGAGTATCAAGTGAACTACGTATCACTGGATATACATAGCTTAGCACAACTAAACTAGAAAGGAAAGACACACACTTGTATTACCCGCACAGTCAATTGCTGCAACCTTCCAGATAATAAAATCGTATGGTTAATCTATTCTAGAGCAACCAATGAATAATTTCCAGAGGAAACAGGTGTAGCTCACACCCAAAAAATGATTTTAAAATGCTGGATAGTAGACAAGAAAGAACTCACTTTCTTTATCTGTAAGGTTACACCAAAGGGTTGTGCGAGACAACACAAAAGTGTTAGAAAAACTTAGTGTTGTAACAAATACTATACTATAGTTTTCTCCCTACAGTATATACTATACAGAAAAATACTGGCTACAGTATAGAAGGTAATGTGCCGGCCATCACACACCTAAACTAGTTCCAAAGTATACTACTTAAGAACTATAAGGTGGGAGAACGCTGGTTCAAATGCATGTGCCGGCCGGCAATGACTGCCGGCCGGCAACTACACAAGATAGCACCCGGCTGCCGGCCACCAATCGTAGCGGCCAGCAGTCAATGGTGTGATATATAGCCGGCCGGCAAAGGTATACAACCAATGCCGGCCGGCAGCAAAAGAGCCAGAGAACTCCGACTGCCCAGCTGCCGGCCACTCAGGTCGGCAGCCGGGCTAGAGTACAACACTAGAAAAAAAACAGAATGGATGCCGAGATAAGAGACTGTACTACCTCATAACCCGGCAACCCGAAAGAGCGCACATAAGGAAGGGGAGAATATAACTTCAGGCTTCCTGACCAATGCCATCTGGCTCTACAGACAAATATGGATGAGAGACCAAGGGAGGTCTGGGCAGCACTCAAAGCAGAAGACCCTTGCCGGCCGGCACGCACTGCCGGCCGGCAAGGGACTGAGTCAACCCCACATCCTAACCTATGCTAGGTACAGATGTAGAATGACTGACAGGAATGCAATGGGTAGGCCATCACAAAGGAAAGAGGGGGAAAGGGAGAAGAGGATCCTGCCAACCTTGCTCTAATAATGAATCACCCGCAGCCAAGAAAACTAATCTTAGCCTAGGGGAGATCCGAGGAGGGAGGCCAGCAATACTTGCCAACTCCCTCGGAACCAAAGCAAGGAAGGCGTTGTTATTCACAGAAAAGAGGATCTTATCCTCCACACCGAGAACAACAACACAGGACTAGTCTGCTAGATCACAAGAAGAAGGAATCATCTCGTACAGAAACCTTCGAAAGTGAACTAAGGAGGCTAAGCCTCCTATGTCTGTTGTCAGTCTAGCGAGGGAATCTCAACCACAAGCTAGACATAAACAGACTCAGACAAGAACTCTGATGTCCTGTCCCCTCCCTGAAGCCAGACTTACTGGAAACAGGAAGGAACAGAAACACCCTAATATAGTTGTATCTAAAGTCAATTCAGATAAACCATTAGGGTTAAGCCCAAGGCTTAAACAGAGGGAAAGGGATTGCACACCTTCTCCAAAGAGAAGAGAGCAACCGGGGAGTGTGAGAAAGTATACTAAGGCCCCAAAGACAACTAGCCTAGACACAAAGAGAATCGATTACCTAAATCACCGAAACTCACTCGTATACTATCTTAGAAGAAATCAACATATTCTTAAATGTATAAAACTGCCTAAAGCTTCAACAAAATTTTAAAACACTCGGAAATCTGAATATCATGCAGGAAAGTACTAGGGCCAAATGACTAGGCTACAAGGTCTAGCGTAGGCCAGAATCGGCAAATCCTTCGCCAAAACAAAAATACTAAAAGCATCATATAAAGAAATCCTATGTAACGCTAAACAGCTGAAATTATTAAAGCGAAACAGCCGGGAACGTCGCTCTGGCTAACTAAATAACTCATACCTAGCGAGCGACAGCGTCCAGGACGCCTCCGGTAGGCAACAGCTCTTGTAACAACGATATCACTATCAAATCACTTTTAAAATTACCAAGAGCTTACATTTATACATAAAAGAAATAATACTCATCTTATCAGAAGCAGAAGTAGTTGGAGAAAGCATTATAAGTTGAAATAATCCAAGAATTGCGAGAAACACAGGGAAAAAACACAGGGTTGTTGAGCTACGCAAAAAGGAATACAGATGGCGCCGTGAGCGGCGCAATGCACGCTTACGAAACGTGAGAGGAGAGATACCTTGCGAGCGGCTCTCCTTTCTTCCTCGTTTTCGTTTTCTTGCCAATTGACCCCTTCGAAGTGTTAACTCTGTTCGGGGTGCAGATGGCTATGTGGCGTGTCAAGAATACGTCCTCTGATATTTGCGATATCCCTGGGTCTTTCATTAGGGATATTCGCTCCAGGAGTTAGAATTCTGGGTACCTTAAGGTAAATTCTCTGGGAATATCGCCGTAGTTATATATACCCAAGGAAGCTACCCTTTAGGAACTTCCATCAGGACGACATGGCTTGAGCCCAAAAAAATATACATATACACATATGAATATTAATATAAACATATATACATATATGTATATATATATGTATGTATATACATATGTATATACATGTATATACATATGTATATACATGTATATATATATATATACATACACATATATATATATATATATATATATATATATATATATATATATGTGTATGTGTATATATAAATATATATGTATGTATTATATATATATATATATATATATATTATATATATATATATATATATATATATATATATATATATATATATATATATATATATATATATATATATATATATATATGGGCTCAAGCCATGGCGTCCTGATGGAAGGTTCCTTTTTGGTAGCTTCCTTGGGTATATGACTACTAAGATATTCCCAGAGAATTTAACCACAGGTTATCACAGAATTCTAACTTCTGGAGCGAGTATCTCAAAGGTTTCCCTTTAAGACATCGTAATACAACAGGGGACGCGCATGTCTGAACGCGCCACATAGCTATCTTCACCCCGAACAGAGTTAATGCTTCGGTGTGTAAGGACTGAGAATAGCTGGGAGCCGTTCCACAGCTAATCTCACTCGTGGCTACTACTGATACTCGAGACGTAAACAAACGGACGCCATTGCTCTAATGACGTCACGCCCGTCTTCATCCTTTGTTTAGTAGCTGCCCTACTTAGACGGATTTTCCCTGTGTTAACTTTATCGTTTTGCATCTTCGCTATGTCGTTACCTTCAGCCTCGCCTTCTTCTGGAAAGTTGAGTACAAGGTTCCAGTATTGTTTAATTAAGCTCTGGCCGTAAAGTAAATATTACTTTTCGAAATAATTGCTGTTTTGTGGCAGAGCTGTGCCTCTACCGGACCCGCCATTTTATGGCGTCGTTGTTGTTATGCATGTCTTATTTAGTTAGCCACAACAACGTTTCCGGCATAATATACTAATCGAATACATTAGTTTATTTAGTCTTCATAGCTAGGAACTTTTATATCGTGTTTAGACGCTTTTTATCGGTCATCGATTGACCTCATACCAGTCGGCTACTATAGCCCCCAGGCCAGGAGCCTACATACAAGTGTTCATGCATGATTTATTAGTGATCCTAGACTAAGTTATGAAGATAGTGGCATTATTATTTTACAATACTTTTGACAGTGATGCAAATGTTTTCGCCTTCAGGGACCATATAGGGGATAGGCTAGTCAGTGATTCTTTCTAGCCTAACCTAATGTTAGGACCCCTATATGCTTCCTTCATCCCCTGCCTTGGCATTCCCTATATTTAGCCTTGATTCCTTTTCTGAGTAAAGGGATTAATTGTCTAATAGAGTATATATCGCCTCTCTGTCCTCCCTAAAGGAATGAAACCCCTTTAGGGCTGCGTCCGAGAGTGAGGTTAGGCTAGCCTACCTCTATGGCTAGGATAGTCTATGACTTTCCTGCGATAGCGATATGTCTTCTTCCTTTCCTAGTTCAGGACTCTTAGCCCTGTTCTAGGTTAGGTTAGGAAGGTTTCTCTGTTCCATGCTGAAACTGTACTCTTGCACCGTTTTAGCTGATCTGCCTGATCTTAGGTTAGGGAGTGTCCTCCCTTTCCTTAGTGGCCGCTCTGGTACAGAAACCCTTCCTGGGAAGACTTCTCTCTTCTCCCTCCCCACCTATCTCTTGTATAGCCTAGCCTATGCTTAGGTTAGTTTATACTCATCTGTCCCCTGTCCTACAACTCCTCCTTAGGGTGGAAGAGTAGGGCTACCCGAGCTTCCTTGTGCAGTCCGCTCTGGTACATATACCTTCATAGTGTCCTATAAGGTTAGTTACTAGTATAGTTCTGCATATGGGAGTCTCCCCCCCCCCCCTCTTTGGGTGTTCCCTAGCCCTCCCTTGGGCTACCTTGCTCCCGGTCCCTAGTGACCCCTGCTCATGGATGTTAGAGCCTGCCTCTATCATGGGTACACCCACTCAGGGAGGGGGAGGGATGTCTGGAATCCTGATGGTACTTCCTACATCCCTTCCCCCCTCCCCCCTGTCTCTCTCCCTATCCGGGTGCCGGTCTCTTGCCGCCTCTACTGTCGGCAATACCTGCCTCCTACTTGGTGACTCTCCCTAACCTTGCCGCCAGCCCCCCGTGTACCGAGGGACTGCCGGCTGCCGCCGGCTACTACCGACGGCTCTCCTACTCCTATCTAGTCGTCCGCTTGCCGGTCGATCGCCGGAGTGCCGGCATATACTGCCGGCAACCCGATACAGCCTTTACCATCCTTATCCCAGTCACCAACCTAGCATCCTCCGACTGCCGGAGCCGCCGCTCCCTGCCGGCGTGCCGCCGTTGTGCCGGCGGCCGCCATCCTGGTATTTAACTGACTTTTGAAAATTGTCTGTCCTAATGCCAGAATCTATGCTGGAGCGAGCTCCGGCATGCCGGCGGCTTGCCGGATGCCCCGGAGGCGTCAAGAATACTTGCACCCCCTTACTGTAGCTATCATAAGACTATGATAGCCCTATATCGCAAACAGATAAGCTGCTTCTGCTATTAAGATCAGTACCTAGTACTGCTCTATTAGTGATCATGCTGTCTCTTTGCATTCTTCTAATTCCAGCATGCTATGTGCATCTTAGCGCGGCTGGTTGCCAGAAGCAGTTACCTTTTAAATGAGGCCTTCTGGCCCTTAACTGGGAACCGAATGAATTCGATCCCAATCTTGTCCTTGGTTTTTTCCATGGAATTCCAAAATACTTGGAATTCTAGGAAACTATATCCAGTGCCCTCGGTCATTTGGATTATCCAGGGACCAAGCTTATGGTAACCAGCCGGGCGAGATGCATGGAGCATGTTCTCCTTACTATTTTCATTCTCTATGCATCACACCTTCTTTAAGTTAAAATTAATGATTAATATTAACTTAGTTTAAGAGCCATTCTTATGACTCCCCCATACTCATTTTCTCTTTCTTCCACAGGAGGAGCAGATGAAGTGTGATTTCGCCTTCTGCGCTGTGAAACGCCCGCAGTTTTACGGGCATACGGCTTGCAGGACTCACGCCCCTTGTGCAGACAAGAAAGGGGATTTGAAGTTTTGGAATCCACTGGATTGTACGGTCTGCCAGGCCCACCTAGTTGAGGCCTTCCATAACCCTCCTTCAGCGGAGGTTAGAGACATTTCTCGTGAAAAGCTGCGCAAGTGGGTGCGTGGCTTCCAGAAAAATGCTACCGGACCGTACCTGGCCACCGAAGAACTGAGGTCACTATTGTTCCCTAAGGCCTCCCCTGACTCAGTGGTACCCAAAGATGTGATCCCCACTGTCCAAATTACGGTGGAACCTGATGTGGTCATGGCTCAGTCCATGCACGAGTGTCGTTTAGATTCCGAGGATGATGAACAGATTTCAGACGTCTCGGAAGACACGGAGAAGACGCTTATGGCTCAAGGAGCCGAAGAGGACGAAGACAAGGTGGAGTACACCGAGTCGGAGCTAGAAGCTGCTCCCTCGTCCATCCCCCCTCCTACTCCTACACCGACGGAAATGTCCATTCCGTCTACCTCCTCGACTCCGGATCCTTCTTCTTCTACTCAAGAACTGATCCGGCTGATTAGAGCCGTCATGGACGACAGGCTGAAGGAGAACCAGGAGTCCATCAGGTCGATGATTGGATCCAGAGAGCCGAAGAAGATTTCGGTCAAGGATCTCCCCGCTTGCTCTCATGCCAACCCGTGGAGGTATGCAGAGCATATGGTTATTGCGACCGGCAGGATCTTTGTCAGTGATAAGATCGGCACGGTCCCTTTGGAAGATGTGGAGTTCTTCCCAAGCTTTGAGGCCTACCCGGACTGTTACGTCCGGCTTCGTTCCGAACCTGCCTCGAAGGAAGAGACCGAACCTAAAGAAGAGATAGTGTTCGATCTCACAAAGGCCCAGGCTATGCTAGCCTCCGCATTTAAGAGTAGAGGCTTTACCTGCTCTAAGCTTCCGGCTTTGAGCAAGAAGCACCCTACGTACGTTGCACCTGACACTGCGGTTCTTCCATTCTTGGAAAAGGCCTTAGCTGCATGCCTTAAAGCGGCGGAAGAAGGGAAACCCTGCCCTGCACTGGAGGAGTGCAGACCCTTCTCCATCGTGACCCCCCCTGACGCTCGACACTGGAAAGATGTTCAGCATACTTTCGTCGTGGGAAGGCTCGATCCTGACGTCGCCGGACGTCAGTTTAATGAAGACCTCCCTAAGCTCATCGATCACCTCCTTCGCCGGGAACAAGACACGAAGGAGAGGCTTGCGGCATCTCTTTCTCATCAAGTCCAACTGGAAGTTATGGCCTGTGACACTAGAGTACCAGATCACTACATGGTACTCTCCAAATCCCACTTACTGACGGTAATGAAGGACTTGTACCACTTCATAAAGGCTCGAAGAGCCTGTCGTGAATTCGTGTTTGCCGGTGCCACCGTGAAACACGAACCCCGGAGGCTGATTTCCTCCAACATCTGGGGAAAGCACCTGTTTCCTTCTGACCTTGTGAAGGAAATAACTGACAGAGCCGCCACGGAGAATAGGAACCTTCTCCACAAGTGGGGCATGTCCAGGAAAAGGAAACCCTCTCAGGACGATGGACCTTAGCCTAAGAGGAAACCTCAGAAGTCAAAACCCCAGCAACGTCAGCAAAGACGTCAGTTTCCGGGACCCGCTACCTCCCAAGTGGTTGCCCAACCACAACAGACCTTTCAATTGGTCCCCCAACCGGTGTTGTCACAGTCACCGGTCTTCACCCCTGCCTTTGAGCAACCATCAACTACCTTTCATGCCAAAGGTAGAGGCTCGTTCAGGGATGCAAGCAGAGACGCATCTCGCCGTCCCTCCAGAGGTAGAGGAGGAAAGGGAGCTAGCGGCCGAGGCAACAAGTCCTCGGGACACCAGAAGCAATGAAGTGCTTCCGGTGGGAGGAAGACTCCGCCAATTCCAGGATCGTTGGACCTTCGATCCCTGGGCACACAGCATCATCAAGAACGGTCTAGGCTGGAGTTGGACGCAACCACCCCCAATCTTCCAGCAGTTCTTCCAGCAATCAACCCCCCTTCTGGAAGAATATGTTCTAGACCTCTTGAACAAGAAGGTGATAAGGAAGGTAAAGTCCACCAGGTTCCAAGGGAGACTGTTTTGTGTTCCCAAGAAGGACTCAGACAAACTCAGAGTCATTCTGGACTTATCCCCCCTCAACAAGTTCATAGAGAACAACAAATTCAAGATGCTGACGCTTCAACAAATAAGGACCCTTCTGCCTCAAGGTTCCTACACGGTCTCTATAGACCTGGCGGATGCCTACTGGCACATTCCAATGAACCATCACGCTTCCTCCTACCTAGGATTTCGACTCCAAAGGAAAAGCTACGCCTTCCGGGCCATGCCCTTCGGCCTCAATGTGGCCCCTCGGATCTTCACAAAACTGGCGGATGCCATAGTACAACAGCTCTGCCTAAGAAACGTCCAGGTGATGGCCTACCTCGACGACTGGCTAGTCTGGGCTCCATCGCCCGAAGAGTGTGCAAAGTCTTGCAACGAAGTTACCCAGTACCTAGAACACCTGGGATTCAAGATCAACGAGAAAAAATCTCGCCTCTCTCCAGCTCAGAAGTTTCAGTGGTTGGGAATCCACTGGAATCTTCAGTCACACCGCCTTTCCATCCCCCAGAAGAAAAGGAAGGAAATAGCAGGGTCTGTCAAGCGACTACTGAAATCCAAACGCATTTCAAGACGACAGCAGGAACGAGTTCTAGGCTCTCTACAATTCGCCTCAGTGACAAACCCAGTGCTTCGTGCACAGCTAAAGGATGCCGCGGGAGTCTGGAGACGCTCGGCATCCATCGCTCGAAGAGACCTCAAGAGACGGCTTCCAAACAGACTACGACGCCTCCTAAAGCCGTGGTCGGAAGAAAAGGCCCTGAAAAGGTCCATTCCTCTCCAACACCCTCCTCATCACTCAACATCCACACGGATGCCTCACTGGAAGGTTGGGGAGGTCACTCCCACCAGAAACAGGTTCAAGGTACCTGGTCTCCACTATTCAAGACGTTCCACATAAACATCTTGGAGGCCATGGCGGTCCTTCTAACTCTGAAGAAGTTATCCCCGCCGCCCTCGATCCACATCCGTCTAACCCTAGACAACTCGGTGGTAGTTCGTTGTCTCAATCGCCAAGGCTCAAGATCGCCCCAGATAAATCAGGTGCTTCTCCCAATCTTCCGTCTGGCGGAGAAGAAGAAGTGGCACCTGTCTGCAGTTCACCTACAAGGATTCCGCAATGTGACAGCGGATGCTCTATCTCGGACAAACCCGATAGAGTCGGAATGGTCTCTAGACGCAAGATCGTTCTCCTTCATCTCTCACCAAGTCCCAGAACTTCAGATAGATCTCTTTGCAACGAGCGACAACAATCAACTTCCTCTGTACGTAGCCCCGTACGAGGACCCCAAAGCAGAAGCGGTGGACGCCATGTCACTGGACTGGAACAGGTGGTCCAAGATCTACCTGTTCCCTCCCACCAACCTTCTGTTGAAAGTCCTCTCCAAACTGAGAACCTTCAAAGGGACAGCGGCCCTAGTGGCTCCCAAGTGGCCCCGGAGCAACTGGTACCCCCTGCTCCTGGAGCTGCAGCCCAAGCTGATCCCTCTCCCGGGCCCAGTTCTCTCTCAACAAGTACAGAAGTCGACTGTCTTCGCTTCATCATCGAAAATCAAGGACCTTCATCTCATGATTTTCTCTCCCTTGCCGCAAAGAGGAGGTTTGGGATCTCGAAGAAAAGTCTAGACTTCCTAGAGGAATACAAGACCGAATCCACGAGACGGCAATATGAATCATCCTGGAGGAAATGGGTCTCCTTTGTCAAGGCAAAAAATCCTAAAGAAATCACAATTGATTTCTGTATGTCCTTCTTCATTCACCTTCATGGACAAGGATTAGCAGCCAATACGATTTCAACCTGCAAATCGGCCTTGGCTAGACCAATTCTATATGCTTTCCAAATTGATCTGTCCAACGACATCTTCAACAAACTACCAAAAGCATGTGCTCGCCTACGTCCAGCACCCCCTCCGAAACCGATCTCCTGGTCACTAGACAAGGTACTCCATTTCGCCTCCAACTTGGACAATGATTCATGCCCCCTCAAGGATCTGACTCAGAAAGTTATATTTTTATTTGCTCTCGCTTCGGGAGCTCGAGTCAGCGAAATAGTGGCATTATCAAGAGAAGAAGGACACATCCTGTTTACCGATTCAGGAGAAGTGACCCTCTCCCCTGATCCGACGTTTCTCGCTAAAAATGAACTACCCACCAAAAGATGGGGCCCTTGGAGAATATGCCCCCTGAAGGAGGATGTCTCTCTATGTCCAGTAGAGAGTCTCAAGGTCTATCTTCGCAGAACTTCGAACTTTGGTGGAGGCCAACTCTTCAAAGGAGAAACATCGGGCAGCGACCTGTCACTGAAACAATTAAGAGCGAAAATCACCTACTTCATTCGCAGAGCGGATCCGAACAGTACACCCGCTGGTCATGATCCTAGAAAAGTGGCATCTTCTCTGAACTTCTTTCAGAGCATGGACTTTGAAAGCCTTAAAAACTTCACGGGCTGGAAGTCCTCGCGAGTTTTCTTTAAACATTATGCGAAACAAGTGCACGAAGTCAAACATTTTGTGGTAGCCGCAGGTAGTGTTATGAAATCTGCACCTAACTCTGCGTAGAACAGTGAGTTACTTGGGACTCTAACTCTTCGGGTGCCTATATTGACCCTCGAGCGATTCATAGTGATGTCTAAAAACACTTAGTGCTTTTATAACTGTTCTTATCCCAGGTGAAATGTCATAGTGTCACACAAGTGCCGCATGCCTTGAGCATGATGTGTTATTTAAAGACTTGCGTTCCTCGAGAACGAGTACCTACTAATCCTGAAATTCCTTTTCAGATTCAAGAGCAAGCCTTTATTTCTATGTACATTATTATTACTGTAAATGAACTTTACTTTTGCTGTAAATTATTTAATTTCTGCATTGTGAAATAAAATTTCTATTTTATTACTTATGCGTCTCTTTCAGCTCCTACTTACTATGAAATACATACTGTCATAGTTTTATTTATTCCTCCTTTCTTATGGTTATGAAGAATTTAAGATGTTTAATCCTAAATTATATTCACCCTGTCTAAGTAAGGTTCCTACACGAATACTTACTTCTGATAACCAAGAGATGAACTCTATACACAGTGCCCAACCACCACTGGTCTAAATTCAGAATGTTCCTATACAAATACCAAACATTCCGCTTCATCTCTAAGTTCTTCAAGTTCTTCTCTCAGGATGAATAGCCCTTCAATACCACTTTGACGTCGGCATAGCCCATGGGAACTTCCTGCCAAGGGGGGCAGGATACTTCGTTCCTATGGTTCTTTATCTAAGATTACTTTGCTGTTTTGTCAATGCCTAGGCACTTAATACTGGGGGAAAATCTACCACGATACATTGATTCTCTGGTACTCTTCCATCAGGACGCCATGGCTTGAGCCCAAAAAACGGTTTTTGAGCGAAGCGAAAAATCTATTTTTGGGTGAGATAGCCATGGCGTCCTGATGGACCCTCCCTACTACTTCGTCCAGTTTTGTTCCCACCCTATGCAACTGTATCATGGTGATGGGCAGCAACTGGCTTCAGGATGAAGACGGGCGTGACGTCATTAGAGCAATGGCGTCCGTTTGTTTACGTCTCGAGTATCAGTAGTAGCCACGAGTGAGATTAGCTGTGGAACGGCTCCCAGCTATTCTCAGTCCTTACACACCGAAGCATTAACTCTGTTCGGGGTGAAGATAGCTATGTGGCGCGTTCAGACATGCGCGTCCCCTGTTGTATTACGATGTCTTAAAGGGAAACCTTTGAGATACTCGCTCCAGAAGTTAGAATTCTGTGATAACCTGTGGTTAAATTCTCTGGGAATATCTTAGTAGTCTTATACCCAAGGAAGCTACCAAAAAGGAACCTTCCATCAGGACGCCATGGCTATCTCACCCAAAAATAGATTTTTCGCTTCGCTCAAAATCCGTTATATATATCTGTATATGTATATATATAAATATATTTGTATGTATATGTATGTATATATGTATATATATGTACATGTATGTATGTATATATATATGTACGTATGTGTATGTACGTATATATATGTATATATACATGTATATATACGTGTATATATATACATGTATATATATATGCATGTATATATATGAGTATATATATACTGTATGTGTATATATGTATGTATACATGTGTATATATACATGTATATTTGTATGTATATATACATATATATATATGTATGTATATATGTATGTATATATGTATATACATGTATGTATATACTGTACATGTATATATACATGTATATGTGTGTATATATACATGTATATATGTATTAATGTATATATATATATATATATATATATATATATATATATATATATATATATATATATATATATATATATATATATATATATATACATATATATATATATATATATATATATATATATATATATATATATATATATATATATATATATATATATATATATATATATATATATATATATATATATATATATATATATGTATAAAATATATCTATATGTATATATATGTGAGCTAAGCACAGTCAGGTTGTTACTGTGTGGAATAAGTGAATGTCAACAGATCTGTCTTCTTTGTTAAAGGAAAGACTGTTATAATGTGGCGTGGGTGCCACTTTGAGAATGTCGTTATCGGCGTGGCTTTAGACACTCAAAAATGTTCGTTAAAAGTTAGCATCACCAAAATCTCTCTCTATTGGTTCTCATAAGACTTTCGGGTCAAAACAGCCAATCATCGATCAGGGCATAGAAAGGTGGGCGCTTGAACTGCCCCATAGTTTTTTTGTCAGTTAGAGTTGGGAGACTGTAGTGTGTAGACCTAGTTCGTTCGGGTCACGGGTGCCAGCAATTAGTGCCAACAAGTACCATTTCTCTGAGGACTTTTTTTTTAATAACGTAACGTAATGATAAACTAAAGGGCGCCCTTGTAACTTAAATAGAATATAGCAGCTGTGGAAAATTAACAATTCGACTATCATTTGTGCATGATCCCTCTATCATAATTAAGTTAACCCTAGAATGGAGTGTCTCTATCTTTGTTTCCCCAAGACGTGAAGTGCGAACCCCCCTTAATACGACCTAAATCACGTCATATTAAATGGTGTCAGGTGTTGTGGGGTAATTAACAGATTAACGTCTGTGCTAAGTGATTTTAGCCGACGTGAGATTTTTGAAAAAGTGGAAACAAGAGACTGGTGACAATGGTTAACACGAGAAGTTCAACGTCGAGTGGAGGTGACTGAAACAGAGAGGGAGGCGAAAGGAATGCCGCAGCTATTGTAGAATCGGTACTCGGGGAAGAGAATTTGGGAACGGGCGCACCGATATACATACAAGCACTCATGCGCGAAATGGTGGAAATACGTAGATACATGCAGAAAGAACAGAACAATGGAAGTGACATTACAATCTCAACCCAGTCGGGAAGTGCCATGGAGACCCCCGTGACGGATGTGACCAAAACAGTGGAAGTGATAGATAAACTCCCCGTTTTAGTAGGACAGGTTCCTGAATTTGATAATACACAGTCGATAGAGGGGTTCTTGTCGATCGAATCCTTCTTGGAAAACATCGAAGAGGCCACCCCTGGTTGGTCTGACGTTACGCGGATTGCCCTAACCATGCAAAAGGTGACCGGAGCCGCCGCCACCCGGTTACAAGGAATGAAGCCTGACCGCACGAATTGGGAGGCATTCAAGAAGGGACTCCTGAACCGCTTCGCTCTTACTGAAGAAGAAAAACTAAAACGGTGGGCGACTTATCGCTCAGACTTGCGGGTGGGAGAGAGCATCGCTCACTACCTTGACCGCATAAGAGAAGATTACGACAACATGGCACCCGACGTTGGGAGGACACTGGCAGCCAAAGATGCTTTCTGCCGACGGATGATGATGGATGCTCTTCCCTCTGATGTAGCCATACTCCTGCTCGGGCCTGGGCAACCCTTGGAAACTACCATCCCTACCGCGCAGTTGTTGCTAGACAAAAACCGACACAGACAGGCAGGGGGAGGGATGGACGCTCTCCCCCCACCCCTCATGGCAGCGGCCCAACCTTCAGGGCAGCCCGGCATCCAATCATCTTCAAAAACCTCTCAAGAATGGGGTGCGTATGGCAGAGGGACTCGAAGAGGAAGAGGTCAGAGAGGTAGGAGTGTGGCGACTGGCGGATGTTGGAAATGTGGTAGGAGGGGGCACCTCCAGGCTGCATGCCCCTCCGTCGAGCAGCGGCGGTGTTTTGGATGCCATGCCACAGACCACCTACTGAACAGCTGTCCAAAAAACAGCGTCGCCTCAAGGGATCACATTCCCCCTGCACCAACAAGAGGAAGGGGAAAACGACATGGGACGGGGGACCAACTGTCCCTCGGGCCGTCCGTCGAACCGCCAGGACCAAAGAAAGAAGAGCTAAGGAGTCAAACGTCACCCCCCAGTGTGACGTCGGGGGAGGCCAGTCAGTACCCCAGCCAGCAGTAAGGGATACCCCCGGGCCAGCGAGCGCGACTTCCCCAGGAGTGCCAGAGGGGGTTCGGGAGGTAGAGCAGCCACCTCCCACCGCCGCTCCCACACATGCAAGTAGGAATGCCGTCCCCGTTCTTAGAATAGAGCTGGGATCTGGTACCCAACGCGCTCTGTTGGATTCCGGGGCCAGTGTCTCCCTTATGGAAGAACAATTGGCGACGGATGCCATACATACATCGAAGGAGTACCTGGTGTTGAACACGGCTGGGGGTCACAAACTGATGACCCGACGTATCGTTAGACAGAGATTCATCCTTCACGGTCGAGAAGTGACCCATGCCTTCTATGTCATTCCGACATTAAATATGGGGGATATTCCCATTATCCTGGGAATCGATTTCATCAAGGAGAAACAAGTGACAATACGGGGCCCCGATGGGGAGGGGCTGGAAGTGAGGTGGAAAGTGGGACCAGAAGAGACAGAGATACCCGTTATGGGGGAAACTCGGCCTCGAGTTGGGTCGCCCTTACTGCTAAGGGGACAGCAGGGGCGGTTCCTGCCGGGCCGGAGGCAGGTGAATCAATTCCCCCCTCCTCCCTCTACTCCCTATCAGTGGCACCCGCACCGGAAATGCGCGAAGGTGATCTCGTGTACGTGAAACCACATCAAAAGTGGAAGGATTTCATGTCTCCAGGGGTCTCCACCGTTACCGAAGGAAAGGTTGAAATTCCCTTTATGAATGTAAGTACCCAGTGGTTCCACTTAGGCACTGAGTCGGTCTGCGACCTTGAGTTGTGTTCATTTGTGACCTTGTCTTTCCATGGTCAAGGTCAAGGTGGGGACAGGCTGAGAAAGCTCCGTCAAACAGCTATTGGAGCGACCCCAATTAATTATAAGAGAGTAGGAGATATTGTAGAGAATTTTGAGGACGTAATTGCAGTTGGAGATGAAACCCCAGGGAGAATTACTAAGTTTCCATTTAACATCGAGACTGGCAGTCACCCCCCCAATTCGTTCTAAACCTTATAGGACTCCCGTCTGTCATGTAGAGGCAATTGAAAGAGAAATATATAAATTAAAAGAGCAAGGTACGATTCGAGAAAGCGAGTCCCCCTGGGCTTCTCCAATTGTGATGGTTTGTAAGAAGGATGGTTCTTTTCGATTATGCGTAGATTATAGGAGGATAAATGCTGTTACCAAGGATAATGCATACCCTTTGCCCTCTATCGAGGAACTGTTACTTAAAGTCAGGGAAAGCAGGTTTTTTCTACTTTATATTTAAAGTCCGGGTATCACCAAATTCCCTTAGCTGACGAAAGTAAAGAAAAAACGGCCTTTATAGCAAATGATCAGTTGCTCGAGTATAATTATCTCCCTTTCGGATTAAAGAATGCTCCTGCCCATTTTTCTCGTGTGATGATGTCTGTATTAGCGCTAGGACAGTGTTTTTGTCTATTTGGATGATATAATTGTCATTGGGGCTACGGCAGACGAGCATGAAAAAAATCGTATACAAGTGTTAGAAGCCTTGAGACGTCAGGGGATGAAGATTAATTTAGACAAATGTAAATTTTTTCAACAAGTAGAATTTTTGGGGCACATAGTAACACCCAACGGCCTAAGGCCTTGTGCCGATAAAGTAGTTGCAATCAGGGAATTCCCAGAGCCAAAAAACGCTAAGGAAGTAGCCAGTTTTCTCGGGCTCGCTGGCTATTACCGTAAGTTTATACAGAACTTCGGTCACATAGCACGACCGCTAGATTCTTTGAGGAAGCGGCCCGAATTTCAGTGGGGAGAAAGAGAAAAAACTGCTTTTCAGACATTAAAGAATGCACTCACGAGCGACGAACTTCTGGCTTATCCAAGGTTCCATCGGCCGTTTTTGGTAACGACCGACGCGAGTCAGATCGCGATCGGCGGAGTCATTTCTCAGGTTGATGATGAAGGGAATGAGAGGCCTATTTGTTTTGCTTCACGGGCTTTAAAGGGACCAGAGGTTAGGTACAGTACCTTCGATAGAGAGGCATTGGCAATTCTATGGATGCTGGAGAGACACAGCTACTTCTTGCTTGGGCATAAAATTAAAATAAATACAGATCATCGGCCTTTGCGAGACTTGTTTAAAAAAGGGGAATTAAATACTCGGCAAGCTCGGTGGATTGAGCGGTTGTAAGAGTTTGATATTGTAAATTTCGAGCATATTGCGGGGAAGTCAAATAAAGTAGCAGACGCTCTCTCCAGGACCGCCATAGCAGCTGTAACAACTAGGTTGGCAAGGCGGAAGGGAAAACAACAAGAGAATTCGGGGTCAAATACACCTGTGGGAGGAGCGCATAGAAAACGGGAAGAACTTGGCAACTCTAGTGTGAGAGAGAGAGAGGACAAGAGCTGTCCGGAGAATGTGGATGTTGGGAGTTCCACGGGGGGAACTCAGAGAGAATGCCCTGTGAATGAGTGTGTGATCGATTTGTGTGGCTGGAGTGTGGGTGAGCTTGTTGCTGGACAAAAATCTGAACCTTGGATCGAACAGGTCAAGAGGTGCGAGAGAGTTGCGAGTAGCAAACTCCCGGATTTCTTGTGCATGCGAAGAGATGAGTTCTTCATCGAAGACGATATCTTATTTTATAAATATGAGAAGAGACCGGGAGATATCCGATCTCGCGTTGTTCTCCCTTCCTCTTTGATAGAGAAAGCCATCCATGTAATTCATGTAAGTCCTTACGCAGGACATGTAGGTATAGAGAGAGCCTTGAGAAGGGCCAGAGAGTCATTTTTTTGGATAGGGATGAAAAAAGACATTGTTAGGTTTATTAATAAGTGCCATGTGAGTAACACTATGCGGAACCACAACCATGTGATCCCGAAGGCCAGAACATGGTCAATAGTGCCTGTTAAGTTTAATAGAGTGCATATGGACGTTTTGGGTCCATCCCCCCCCCCCCCCCCCGGTGACGGCCAGCTTAAGTACGTGTGTGTTCGTAGATGCATTCACACGCTTCACACACACGTATGCAATGGTGGACAAAACCGCAGTGTCAGTTGCGAAGGCGTTGTGCTCCTTCATAGTGAGGTACGGATGTCCACGTACATTGATAAGTGACAATGGTCGAGAGTTTGTGAATGAAGTGTGTAAGGGGGTAACCCAGATCATGAACATAAATCATTTCACGATCGCCTCTTATCGGCCATCAGCAAATGGGCTCGTCGAGTCCCATAACCGAGAGGTGACAAAAATTTTAAGGTATCTTGTGGGGGACAATCCAAGCCAGTGGGTGGAAATGTTGCCGTGGGCGGAGTTCGCCCTAAATACGGCATATAATAGCTCTATTAGGGATACACCGTTTTTTATACTATATGCGCAGGACCCTGTGTTGCCGTATACCGTTATCATGGACCCCCACACCCTGCCAT
>NC_090765.1:8181998-8251998 GCF_036898095.1 Palaemon carinicauda | reverse complement strand
CTGATCCATACATCACAGTTGGTACAATCACTTTCTCATATAGAACTCTCTTTACATTCATGCCCAACCCTCTATTTTTTACTACTCCCTTAACTGCCCCCAACACTTTGCAACCTTCATTCACTCTCTGACATACATCTGCTTCCACTCCACCATTTGCTGCAACAATAGACCCCAAGTACTTAAACTGATCCACCTCCTCAAGTAAATCTCCATTCAACATGACATTCAACCTTGCACCACCTTCCCTTCTCGTACATCTCATAACCTTACTCTTACCCACATTAACTCTCAACTTCCTTCTCTCATTAACTCTCAACTTCCTTCTCTCACACACCTTTCCAAATTCTGTCACTAGTCGGTCAAGCTTCTCTTCTGTGTCTGCTACCAGTACAGTATCATCCGCAAACAACTGATTTACCTCCCATTCATGGTCATTCTCGCCTACCAGTTTTAATCCTCGTCCAAGCACTCGAGCATTCACCTCTCTCACCACTCCATCAACATACAAGTTAAACAACCACGGCGACATCACACATCCCTGTCTCAGCCCCACTCTCACCGGAAACCAATCACTCACTTCATTTCCTATTCTAACACATGCTTTACTACCTTTGTAGCAACTTTTCACTGCTTGCAACAACCTTCCACCAACTCCATATAACCTCATCACATTCCACATTGCTTCCCTATCAACTCTATCATATGCTTTCTCCAGATCCATAAACGCAACATACACCTCCTTACCTTTTGCTAAATATTTCTCGCATATCTGCCTAACTGTAAAAATCTGATTCATACAACCCCTACCTCTTCTAAAACCACCCTGTACTTCCAAGATTGCATTCTCAAGATTGCATTCTCTGTTTTATCCTTAATCCTATTAATCAATACTCTACCATACACTTTTCCAACTACACTCAACAAACTAATACCTCTTGAATTACAACACTCATGCACATCTCCCTTACCCTTATATAGTGGTACAATACATGCACAAACCCAATCTACTGGTACCATTGACAACACAAAACACATATTAAACAATCTCACCAACCATTCAAGTACAGTCACACCCCCTTCCTTCAACATCTCAGCTTTCACACCATCCATACCAGATGCTTTTCCTACTCTCGTTTCATCTAGTGCTCTCCTCACTTCATCTATTGTAATCTCTCTCTCATTCTCATCTCCCATCACTGGCACCTCAACACCTGGAACAGCAATTATATCTGCCTCCCTATTATCCTCAACATTCAGCAAACTTTCAAAATATTCTGCCCACCTTTTCCTTGCCTCCTCTCCTTTTAACAACCTTCCATTTCCACCTTTCACTGTCTCTTCAATTCTTGCGCCAGCCTTCCTTACTCTCTTCACTTCTTTCCAAAACTTCTTCTTATTCTCTTCATATGACTGACCCAATCCCTGACCCCACCTCAGGTCAGCTGCCCTCTTTGCCTCACGTACCTTGCGCTTTACTTCCACATTTTTCTCTCTATATTTTTCATACTTCTCTATACTATTACTCTGCAACCATTCTTCAAAAGCCCTCTTTTTCTCTTCCACTTTTACCTTCACACCTTCATTCCACCATTCACTGCCCTTCCTCATGCTGCCTCCAACAACCTTCCTGCCACAGACATCACTTGCAATCCCAACAAAATTTTCTTTTACTAACTTCCACTCCTCCTCTAAATTACCAGTTTCTCTTACTCTCACCTCGTCATATGCCATTTTCAACCTTTCCTGATATTTACTTTTTACCCCTGGTTTTATTAGCTCTTCAATCCTCACTACCTCCCTTTTACATTCACCAACTCTATTCCCCCACTCTTTTGCTACAACTAATTTTCCTTCCACCAAAAAATGATCAGACATACCGTTAGCCATACCCCTAAACACGTGCACGTCTTTCAATCTTCCAAACATTCTTTTAGTTATCAACACATAATCCATTAATGCCCTTTCTACTACTCTTCCATTTGCCACTCTTACCCATGTATACTTATTTTTATCTTTCTTTTTAAAGAAGCTAGCACTTATTACCATCTCTTGTTCAACAAACATGTCTACCAGTCTCTCACCACTCTCATTTTCACCTGGTACGTCATACTTCCCAATGACACCTTCTACCTCTCCAGCGCCCACTCTAGCATTTAAGTCACCCATAACAACTATATAATTCCTTCTACCCAGTCCTTCTACACACTTAGTTAATTCATTCCAGAACTCATTCCGCTCTTCTTCACTTTCTCCCTACCTGGCCCATACGCACTGACAAACGCCCAACATTCCCTACCCAACCTAACCCTTACCCACATTAACCTAGATGATATCTCCTTACATTCCACTACTTTACCTGTCATCCATTCACTCAGCAATAACGCCACACCCTCGCTCGCTCTTCCCCTTTCAATCCCAGACACTCTACCAGACATTTCACCAAACATCACTTCACCTTTTCCTTTCATCTTTGTCTCACACAAAGCCAATACATCCATCCTTCTACTTCTAAACATACTTCCAATCTCATCTTTTACTCTCTATCGTACTACATCCACTCACATTCAAACACCCCAAAACTAGAGTGCGGGGAGCAGTCACTCTCCCCCCAGCTCCATCTCCTTGTTGATGTCTCGCAGGAATTTTATACAGGAGAGGGGGTTCCCAGCCCCCTCGTCCCGTCCCTTTTAGTCGCCTCTTACGACACGCAGGGATAACGTTGGCGCTATTCTAATTTTTATATTGTTCACAGGTGAGGCATAATGTAGGACCTTGTCCAAAGACCATGAGATGGGCTTTAGTGGCACTGCAGGCCTAAGCCTGCACATGTTTTCGGAATCTTATTAAAGATATCAGTCATCAGATCCATTTAAAGGGCATATAGAAGAGGTCTAGTCGGGGCTGACTTGCACATAGATATTGGTCCATGGATCCAAATATCCAATCAAGTGACCTCTCTTGCAAGGTCGGCCATACCCTTGGTGCTTACTCAAGGGTTTATATGGGGACAAGGCCGAAGAACTAAACTTCTCATAGTATCCAAGGATACACTGCCTCCTTCCTCAAAGGCCATCGTGCTGTTGGCTGCCAGACCTTGAATATAGGGGTGGATAGAGAAGGACAGGCAGAAGATCATGAGATTGCTTTTGACCCTTTTGCTTTACAAAGCAACTTACTTTTCTCAAGACGACTCGTATTGTCTTCTAGTTGACTAGACTTGTATTCTTCTAGGAATTCTATTTTGCCTTTTGCGATCCCAGTCTTTTTCCTAACTGTTAAGGGCAAGGAATTCATAAGATGAAGGGATCAAGTGTACTGTGATAAATCGAAGGCAGAAAACTCCTGAACCTCCTGGATAATCCTAGGTGCATAACTAGGACTAGCCTCAGCCTCAGTTCCTTCATTACAGGGAACGGGGTGTTGCTTGGGCTACCTGGGAGCCAACAGAGCCCCTCTTCCCTGGAAGGGTCTCAGCATGTAGAGGGCCTTCCAGTCTCAGCATGTAGAGGGCCTTCCAGTCTCAGCATGTAGAGGGCCTTCCAGAGGAAATTTGAGGGGCTGAACAGGAATTCTAAGTCCATCACTTCTATTGTAGAGACATGATGTCTGTTACCTCAATTAGAGGATCCTCGTATGGGGCTAAATAACGAGATAGTATCTTGATAACGCTCGTGATGAAGAGAACGATCTGCAGCTTGGGGACTTGTTCCCATCTGGGAGGGAATGGGTCTGCGTCCGTGTACCATTCCAACTCTATTGGGTTGAACCTGAGAAGAGCATCCGCTGTCACCTTGCGGATCATATATAAAAGAGCTGCTGATAGGCACCATTCCCTTAAGGAAGGGATGTCTAGCATTCCCTAATGAAATGAGACGTCCCTTATCCTCGACAGTTTCGACGCCTCATTATCGCTTCGATGACCCAGATCAACCTGAGGAGGTCTGATCTGTGTCGAAAGAGTTTCTCCACCCATTACATGGCTAAAATGGCCTACAGGTCCGTGGCCTTTGGTCATTGTAGGGTAAGCGAAGAGGGAATGACCATCATTGGTCCTATTAGATCTCTTCGAGCGTTTGATGCGTATCTTCTCCAGCCTCTTAACGCATCTTACAGCTGTGCACATAGTACTGGGTCTGTCATTATCGTGAACTGGAGAGTTCAAAACTCCTCCCTGTTAGCGTCATGGAATCCTGACTGATTACAATAGTCTCTTGACAGACCTTGCGATCTCCTTTTACATCCCCAGGGGAAAGAGGTGTTAGGGTGACTACAAGTTTCAATGATTTTTTTTTTTAAACACTGAAGCCCCTGAGCTGGAGAGAATCGAGACTTCTTCAAGTTATTTGCATCCTCGATGTTCAGGGGCCGGATCATCTCCATGGATGCTCATAGACAGTCGTTTTGGGTGCTGCCCATCCCAGCCTGTCGTCCAGGGCCATTGTTGCCCGAACTCTTTCTAGGCTTGGTTTCGCTTGACTGTGTGTGCTAATTCTGTGAAAATCCTAGGACTGAATCTAGTCCGACGAGAATCTTGTCTAGGATATATGTTATCTTATGTAACTTGGATCCTAGGTAGGAGGGGAGGGGGTGACTGACTGGAAGTTGCTGATAGACATCTTCCACGTCTGGCTAGATTGTTAACACCCCTTACTGAATAAGGTCCTTATGTTCAGAAGGATTAACATTCTGAACTTGCTGTTTTATTGGAACTTGAGTGGTGCCAAGTCCAGAATGACTCAAGAGTTTTCTTGAGTCTTTCACGTGAACACTAAACAGTCATCCTTGGAAATCGATGGACTCTACTTTCCTCACCGCTAGTATGCTCTAGAGCTCTAAGGTATACTCTTCTAGGGGGATTTGAAAATAAGAAGAGTTGAGGAAAGGATGGTAGAGATATGTCCATTTCCATTCTAGTCTCATCTTGGTTAGGCCTTGGACCCAAGGATCGAAGGTCCAGAGATCCAGGAGGAACTTCCCTCCTACCAGAAGCGTCTGTTTGCTTCGCATGATCAGAAGGTGTACATATCTGACCGTCTGTAGAACAACGGTCATTGTAACTGTGGGATGCTGTTTAACATCCTAAGGAGAACTAAGAAACCCTTCCGTCCTCCTTTTAGGGCAAACTTGACTGTTTGCCTTTATCAGCTTTTCAGTGTTTCACTGTAATATAAGATTCCTTTCTATTGTATAACGCTTAGGATAAGTACGCTGGAAAAGAATAGGAGACATACATGTGAATCCTTCCAGCCAACTGCTGCGGCCTTCCTAATTATTGATTCTAGGGCATCTCCTTTCAAGAAGGGCCAGATGGAAGATTCTAGCCCATAAGGATAGAGTAGCGTAAAAAGCGCCTACATCCGGGGAATTAATAATGAGAATCAAAGAGGCTGATGAAGCGTCAGTGTAGAAAAAAAGGGGGGGGGGAAGTGGATCCCCCAAATCAGTTAAGTCTCAGCAAGAGATTGTGCTTAGAAGCACAGCGTACTGGAAAACCATTCTATTGTATGGTTATGTACCAAAGATTTTTGTCTGTGATATGGTCCTATACTACAGATGTACAGGGTATTGTATACCCCTATACAACTGGCATATTGTGGAGGATTTATTTTTGCTTTATTTTAATTTTTGTTTTGGCCAAATCCTGAGAGAGAGAGAGAGAGAGAGAGAGAGAGAGAGAGAGAGAGAGAGAGAGAGAGAGAGAGAGAGAGAGAGAATTTAATTTGCTTTAGTTTTGCTAAATCGCGCGTGCGCGAGTGTGTGTGTGTGTGTGTGTGTGTGTGTGTGTGTTTGTGTGTGTGTGTGTATGTGTGTTTGTGTGTCCGGGGTGCGCGCCGAAGAACAAGTGATAGTTAGCGAATGATTGTTTGTAGTGGGAAAGACTGTCGGTATATTTGAGGTTGTTTGTTTACATTGTTTTTAGCTAGGTTACGACAGTGGTGAATGTTTCTGAGCGAATGCTTTTTTTATTTGACTGCAGCTTAAGGCAGTTGTGTGAACGCTGGATTATATATATTTTTCTTACCAGCGTTGGAAGTTTTCATTGATTTTCTGAGTAAGTACAGTTTTGTTTATCTTTGCTTATCGTGATTGTGAATGATAGGAACAATTTATTATTTATCTTTGATTATAGTGCGATAGTTCAGTTAGCTAGAAGTGTTCGTGTTTTTTTTTTTTATTTATTTTGGCAGGCCGTGATTCCTCCTTTGGAGAGACTCAAGTTTTGAAAGTGGATTATTGTTGATGACCAGGCCTGTAATAAAGGATTGCATTTAGACTTCGCTAATCGATTGCTCAACTGTTGATGACCTGGCCTGTATACGATTTTTTTTGGACTGTTTTTTGGATTTCTGAACGGATGATGACTTGGCCTTTGAATTAAGATTGCTGATGATGATGATGATGATGATGATGAATATGATGATGATGATATCAATGACCCCAATCAGGGAAGTACTGTTTGCAAATTGCCACTCAGTGGAATAGTTGATCACAAAGCGGTGATAGTGGTAGTTTGCCATAAAAGACAGTTTGGCTTGTGTTGAGGACAGTGTCGGTGTCTTATAAAAAATAATATATACATATTGGTTGTGGTCTATTTTAATTTTAAGTTTGTTAGGGTTTTTTATATGAATGGTGTTTTGGTTTTTGCATATTTAATATTAAGTTTGATCAGTTTTAAGTATTTTGAATGTGGATGCTTTTGGTGTTAATTATTTTAGTTTGTAAGGTAATATAGCTTTAAGGTTATGTTTTGTTTCAATTTTCCTTCTGTCCAAGAGTCCGGTTGATAAAGTAAGGGGAAAGTTTGTGTTGTGGGACAATTGTCAGTTAGAGTGATTCAAGGGTGTGGGGGTTGTTTTGCAACATCCCACCACAATATTACCGTCAAGGCTAGTACTTGGGGGTAAGTTAACTGGCACAGTACTTCAGTACCGTTATGGGTAGCA
Organism: Palaemon carinicauda; assembly: GCF_036898095.1. Taxonomy (NCBI): domain Eukaryota; kingdom Metazoa; phylum Arthropoda; class Malacostraca; order Decapoda; family Palaemonidae; genus Palaemon; species Palaemon carinicauda. Next base: position 8,245,048 of record NC_090765.1, on the reverse strand, counting down.
GTTCTCCGGCATGTCAGTGACTTGTCGGCTGTCAGCGGGTCGCTGACAGAAGTCACACCATCCTAGGCAGTATTCAATGTGACTGGGTAGTGGTGAAAACTATACGCATAGTCAGCAGCCCTCTTAACCATTGGCGACTCCTCAGGCTGTCGACAGTCCGCCGGTTACCGGCGGGCTGCCGATTGAAGGCATACCAACTCAACTATTGACTGGGTGGTGACCAAGGGCACACACTGCTGGCTCTCAGCGGCGGAGTCGAATGTGACATTGAATCAATGACTGCCGTCGTTGTTATCACTACAAGGTGTGGCCTGAATGTAGTCTCTGCCTGGTGTTTTCAGCCGGGGGTTCGAGTCTTGCTCAGATTCATTAGTGCCGTTAGTATTTGCAACCTTACCATCCTTGTAAGGCAAGGTTGGAGGGTTTGGGGGAGCTTTAAAACCTTAAAAACCTTAAAAACCTTTAAAGGGAACACTAAATTGTTAGTTATCGAAATGAATAAGTGAAATCTTCAGTCCAATTCCCGTAGAGTTTTCGTATTTTTGCGAGTTCGCAACTGAACTGCATTTGAGATAACTTCTGAAACCAAACCAACTGTAGTTCAACAGCTTGAGACTGCCATCTTGTATGCACTGGCAGCGAGAGGGGGGGGTCTACCCCCATCTTCACCTCCTCTCCTTGAACTGGAGTGGAGAAAGGAGGGATAGGGGACAGGAAGTCCTTTAGGAAGCTGTAAAATAGGTAGGTATGGTTTTGGAGAGATTTTAGAAATCTCATACACAAATGTGTTATATTAACTTGGGTTTTTTAGAGACTTTCGGCAGTAAGGTCTGACCTACTTACAGGTCAGAGGGTCTCAGACGGGGTTGGGGATTTGGAAATAATATTGCTTGGGGCATGAACCTGCACATATTATGTCTGTGAAAATACTCATCTTTATAACTGCAGAAGACTGTGATGCATCATCTGGTGTCCCTCCTGTAAGGAAAGAACAGAAATGAGTATTCAATTGATTATCGCACTGTTAAACAATTTGCAAAAATCATCTTTTGATAAAAATAGCTCAGGACAGAAACCTAAAAGAGATAGTGGGAGACATACCCGTGTATCCCCTGTGAGCCAATGCTGTTACCTCCCCTCAGTATTAACCCTGGATAGGTACGCTCCTCGGACACCCCTTTAAGGGTATACTCGGTCGCGCGCGACCCCGACTCCGAAAAAAATTCAGGAAAAATTTAGTTATGCATCAATCTGTATTGTTTGACTTGCTAAAAATACTTCAAAGAATGATAAAAACTACTGAAAATATAAATGATACCCATCTACAAAATAACTATTTATTGGAAATATATTAAAAATTTAAGTATACAAAAAAAGACGACGTAAATATTCACAAAAAATAGAAATATACATATACACATAAATCCCTTTACGGGCACCTTTTTAGATGGCAAAGCAACAGCGTGTAATTGCTGGAAATGAGTTGGACCCATAGAAGTCAAGATCTGAAATGAGAAAAAAAGGGTAACTTTTTTTGCCCAAAATAATTTGTCCAAATTTCATGAATTTTTTTGGGTACCCAAATGAAATAGGAAGAGGCTAATTTTTTTATAGAATAAATTCATATTATCCTAGAACAGAAATACATAATAAAATGTGCACTAAGATGTAATTTACTGTTATATCAGGGGTGAAATCTAAAGGTCATTTTTTGACGGCCTAGTTTCACAAAGTAAATTTCTTATGAAAATCATTGTATCTCCTATAAAATATGATATTTATGCATCAAAATATACCAAAATATCACGAAATCTATACAGAACAAGAATATATAGAGATATGCCAACTTACCTTTCGGGTATGTCAACAAAATGGCCGCAGACCGCAACAACTCTTACAGCCCAATCTACCACTTTAAATGAAGAATGGGGTTGCAAACTCTATATAATCATCAACATCTCTTTTTAACTCCATTAGAAGTGTGTTGATGACATCCATGCCGAGGGAATACTACCTGCTGGCCATTATTGAAGATAAATTCAAAATAAATAGAAAAAAATCAAATTTGCAAAAAATAAAAAAAATTCAGAAATTAGCATTTGAGGGAAAATGGACGTCATGGTAATATATGGCATCTAAGCCAAAACCAATGTCATGCAAGTGGTAGACACACCATCCATCCACACTTTCCAACTATAAAGAACCAAACAAGTATCAACACTGTTCGACAATTTATAATTATGTAATAACTTTGCTGTTTGATCACTTACCCCTATAAAGGTATGTCAGGGTCGAGGTCGACCCCTGGGGGGGTAAAAAAACGGGGAAGGAGGGAAGTTAGACGAAAATCAGTCCTAAAGCAGACAATGGCATGTAGACTAGTCACCCCTTGCAGGTCGATCACTTCCATATTCAAGACAGCTGATGATTTATGGGGAAAAAACAGGTTTTGAAAATGCTGTAGGGGTCGCATACGACCCATCATACCTTTCCAGGGTTAAGATAAGGAAATTCCTCCAACCGGGGAATTCCCGGTAGAAAAAGGGGGTCGAACACCTAGGTGTAAGGAAGCGTACAAGCACTGTCCCCCTCTATACTTAACACTGTGAGGTAAGGAGGACTGATTTCACAATCAGAGTATCGAAGGAATGCCATTCTTTCGATATAGGAGCGGCACCAGCAGAAGCTCGCACAAAGGTACCCAAGATATGTTGATTAGAAAAATAAAAGACATATATTTGTGCATCCCAACCAATCTATTCACTGTAACCTCCCTTACAATATTAAATCAGGGAGCTTCTTGATCAGGGAAACTCAGGGATAAGGGCTCTCCCCTTTAGGGGTTAGAGGTGTCACACCACCAGCCCTTCACGAAATTTAATATTGCGGGGTAAATGTAAACCGATTTCAAATCAGAATAGTGACGAAATATTATTCTATCAATATAGGATTGGGTTCAGCGAATATCTGGGCAGGGATACCCAAGATATATTGGAAATAACTACTAGTATAATATATACGTTAGTTATCCATCTGCGGTATAAACTATACTGCAAATATACTGACTACCTGTATAGACATATACTGTAGTTCAGCCGGCATGTTGCCGGATTAGCTAGCTCGGAACATCTACCAAGCTAGATAAGAGAGAGAGAGAGAAAGCATGGAGTGAAGGCTATCTATTACTGTATATGTATACAGTAATAAAGGATGTAAAAGTCTATTTTTACTGCCTTTCTCCAAAAAGAAGGTTCAAATGAAAGGGGAGAATGTACCATTCAGGTTCCATCTAGCCATAGTACTATTGCCGGCTTACCACTGTAGGCCAGCCTCTGTCAGCACGAGTACAGTCGGCATGCTACCGACTGAGTCAGTACCTATCCGTGCCGGTCTACTGCCGGCCAAAGCAATACGCCGACAACAGGCCGACAACAGAAGTTGTGGCCAGCAGTTCAAGGGAGAACTGGAGAACCTTGGTGACAAAAGGGACCTCCCACCCACAGCCGTCATGGCCGTTGGAAGCCGTCAGTCGCCGACAGCCGTCAGCTGAGGAGAGGTGGTCTGGCCGGCTCCAGCAACCCACCGGCAATGGTAAGGTTGCAGGACGCCGGCTCAGGAAAGACAATGGCTCGGCCATCGTAAAAGAACAGAGGGGGGGGAGGGTCCTATAAGAGGTATGGGAGGGACCGGCAATGTTGCCGGACCTACACACCCTGAAGAAACTCTGTTTCAGTACCGGCACAACCACAAGCAGCAGGAGAATCAACTATTCTCCAGCTTAGGAGGTGCTAATACAGTTACGGGGACGGCAGTCCATGCCGTTCCTCTCAACATGGGAGAAACAGAGTTCCAATGCCGGCACCATTCTAGGCCACAAGAGTATACGACTCTACAGCCTAGGGTCTGCGAGCATAGGACTAGTCTACTAGACCAAAGGGAGAAGGTGGCGGCAACATTCGACCAGTTCAGGTGTAATCTAGGGAGGGCTAGCCTCCTATGCCGGCAGCTCAGCCGGCAGGGGAATGCAATCACCCCGCCGACCGACTGCCGACAAAAGACTAAATACTATGAGGTTCTGATCAAATCCCAAACCTTGCCGTCTGCCGTTAAGGGATGAGACAGAAAACTCTAGCCTAGTCATGCCTGAATTCGAAATTCAAGGCCGACGCAGAGAGTTGTAGCCTAAGGCTACTCTCAGAGGGAAGAGAGATTACCCATAAATCTCTAAACGAGACTAGTAATGGCTTAGGCTGCCCATTCACTAGCGACCAAATCTGTTAGATTAGATCAAAGTGGGCGGAGTTTCAGCATATCGTTGTGTGAGTGTTCATATTTATCCTCCAATCTGATTGTATGATCTAATTGCTACAATCGATTGTTCATTGAGATCTAAAGGAGGCCATTTACAGAGATGTAATTTGCCCCGACTGGAACTGCTCGTATGTGGCTGGGTGAGTCAACCTGGCCAGTCTCTATATCAGAAGCCTCATTATTTTGTTCTTTCGAGTGAAAAATATAAGTGGAAAAATAATATCTGAGGTTTGGGTGGACAGTTTTTTGGGGCGAATTTATTGAGATTTATAAGTGTCATCCATGCCTATGGAATGTAAAAAGCAAATTGTATTAAGATAAAAACGCTAAAACAAGGCTTACAAAGTTCTGATAGAAAAACTTAAAGAAAAGTGCTGTTTAACATCCTAAGGAGAACTAAGAAACCCTTCCGTCCTCCTTTTAGGGCAAACTTGACTGTTTGCCTTTATCAGCTTTTCAGTGTTTCACTGTAATATAAGATTCCTTTCTATTGTATAACGCTTAGGATAAGTACGCTGGAAAAGAATAGGAGACATACATGTGAATCCTTCCAGCCAACTGCTGCGGCCTTCCTAATTATTGATTCTAGGGCATCTCCTTTCAAGAAGGGCCAGATGGAAGATTCTAGCCCATAAGGATAGAGTAGCGTAAAAAGCGCCTACATCCGGGGAATTAATAATGAGAATCAAAGAGGCTGATGAAGCGTCAGTGTAGAAAAAAAGGGGGGGGGGAAGTGGATCCCCCAAATCAGTTAAGTCTCAGCAAGAGATTGTGCTTAGAAGCACAGCGTACTGGAAAACCATTCTATTGTATGGTTATGTACCAAAGATTTTTGTCTGTGATATGGTCCTATACTACAGATGTACAGGGTATTGTATACCCCTATACAACTGGCATATTGTGGAGGATTTATTTTTGCTTTATTTTAATTTTTGTTTTGGCCAAATCCTGAGAGAGAGAGAGAGAGAGAGAGAGAGAGAGAGAGAGAGAGAGAGAGAGAGAGAGAGAGAGAGAGAGAGAGAGAGAGAGATTTAATTTGCTTTAGTTTTGCTAAATCGCGCGTGCGCGAGTGTGTGTGTGTGTGTGTTTGTGTGTGTGTGTGTATGTGTGTTTGTGTGTCCGGGGTGCGCGCCGAAGAACAAGTGATAGTTAGCGAATGATTGTTTGTAGTGGGAAAGACTGTCGGTATATTTGAGGTTGTTTGTTTACATTGTTTTTAGCTAGGTTACGACAGTGGTGAATGTTTCTGAGCGAATGCTTTTTTTATTTGACTGCAGCTTAAGGCAGTTGTGTGAACGCTGGATTATATATATTTTTCTTACCAGCGTTGGAAGTTTTCATTGATTTTCTGAGTAAGTACAGTTTTGTTTATCTTTGCTTATCGTGATTGTGAATGATAGGAACAATTTATTATTTATCTTTGATTATAGTGCGATAGTTCAGTTAGCTAGAAGTGTTCGTGTTTTTTTTTTTTATTTATTTTGGCAGGCCGTGATTCCTCCTTTGGAGAGACTCAAGTTTTGAAAGTGGATTATTGTTGATGACCAGGCCTGTAATAAAGGATTGCATTTAGACTTCGCTAATCGATTGCTCAACTGTTGATGACCTGGCCTGTATACGATTTTTTTTGGACTGTTTTTTGGATTTCTGAACGGATGATGACTTGGCCTTTGAATTAAGATTGCTGATGATGATGATGATGATGATGATGAATATGATGATGATGATATCAATGACCCCAATCAGGGAAGTACTGTTTGCAAATTGCCACTCAGTGGAATAGTTGATCACAAAGCGGTGATAGTGGTAGTTTGCCATAAAAGACAGTTTGGCTTGTGTTGAGGACAGTGTCGGTGTCTTATAAAAAATAATATATACATATTGGTTGTGGTCTATTTTAATTTTAAGTTTGTTAGGGTTTTTTATATGAATGGTGTTTTGGTTTTTGCATATTTAATATTAAGTTTGATCAGTTTTAAGTATTTTGAATGTGGATGCTTTTGGTGTTAATTATTTTAGTTTGTAAGGTAATATAGCTTTAAGGTTATGTTTTGTTTCAATTTTCCTTCTGTCCAAGAGTCCGGTTGATAAAGTAAGGGGAAAGTTTGTGTTGTGGGACAATTGTCAGTTAGAGTGATTCAAGGGTGTGGGGGTTGTTTTGCAACATCCCACCACAATATTACCGTCAAGGCTAGTACTTGGGGGTAAGTTAACTGGCACAGTACTTCAGTACCGTTATGGGTAGCAGTTCTCCGGCATGTCAGTGACTTGTCGGCTGTCAGCGGGTCGCTGACAGAAGTCACACCATCCTAGGCAGTATTCAATGTGACTGGGTAGTGGTGAAAACTATACGCATAGTCAGCAGCCCTCTTAACCATTGGCGACTCCTCAGGCTGTCGGCAGTCCGCCGGTTACCGGCGGGCTGCCGATTGAAGGCATACCAACTCAACTATTGACTGGGTGGTGACCAAGGGCACACACTGCTGGCTCTCAGCGGCGGAGTCGAATGTGACATTGAATCAATGACTGCCGTCGTTGTTATCACTACAAGGTGTGGCCTGAATGTAGTCTCTGCCTGGTGTTTTCCAGCCGGGGGTTCGAGTCTTGCTCAGATTCATTAGTGCCGTTAGTATTTGCAACCTTACCATCCTTGTAAGGCAAGGTTGGAGGGTTTGGGGGAGCTTTAAAACCTTAAAAACCTTAAAAACCTTTAAAGGGAACACTAAATTGTTAGTTATCGAAATGAATAAGTGAAATCTTCAGTCCAATTCCCGTAGAGTTTTCGTATTTTTGCGAGTTCGCAACTGAACTGCATTTGAGATAACTTCTGAAACCAAACCAACTGTAGTTCAACAGCTTGAGACTGCCATCTTGTATGCACTGGCAGCGAGAGGGGGGGGTCTACCCCCATCTTCACCTCCTCTCCTCGAACTGGAGTGGAGAAAGGAGGGATAGGGGACAGGAAGTCCTTTAGGAAGCTGTAAAATAGGTAGGTATGGTTTTGGAGAGATTTTAGAAATCTCATACACAAATGTGTTATATTAACTTGGGTTTTTTAGAGACTTTCGGCAGTAAGGTCTGACCTACTTACAGGTCAGAGGGTCTCAGACGGGGTTGGGGATTTGGAAATAATATTGCTTGGGGCATGAACCTGCACATATTATGTCTGTGAAAATACTCATCTTTATAACTGCAGAAGACTGTGATGCATCATCTGGTGTCCCTCCTGTAAGGAAAGAACAGAAATGAGTATTCAATTGATTATCGCACTGTTAAACAATTTGCAAAAATCATCTTTTGATAAAAATAGCTCAGGACAGAAACCTAAAAGAGATAGTGGGAGACATACCCGTGTATCCCCTGTGAGCCAATGCTGTTACCTCCCCTCAGTATTAACCCTGGATAGGTACGCTCCTCGGACACCCCTTTAAGGGTATACTCGGTCGCGCGCGACCCCGACTCCGAAAAAAATTCAGGAAAAATTTAGTTATGCATCAATCTGTATTGTTTGACTTGCTAAAAATACTTCAAAGAATGATAAAAACTACTGAAAATATAAATGATACCCATCTACAAAATAACTATTTATTGGAAATATATTAAAAATTTAAGTATACAAAAAAAGACGACGTAAATATTCACAAAAAATAGAAATATACATATACACATAAATCCCTTTACGGGCACCTTTTTAGATGGCAAAGCAACAGCGTGTAATTGCTGGAAATGAGTTGGACCCATAGAAGTCAAGATCTGAAATGAGAAAAAAAGGGTAACTTTTTTTGGCCAAAATAATTTGTCCAAATTTCATGAATTTTTTTGGGTACCCAAATGAAATAGGAAGAGGCTAATTTTTTTATAGAATAAACTCATATTATCCTAGAACAGAAATACATAATAAAATGTGCACTAAGATGTAATTTACTGTTATATCAGGGGTGAAATCTAAAGGTCATTTTTTGACGGCCTAGTTTCACAAAGTAAATTTCTTATGAAAATCATTGTATCTCCTATAAAATATGATATTTATGCATCAAAATATACCAAAATATCACGAAATCTATACAGAACAAGAATATATAGAGATATGCCAACTTACCTTTCGGGTATGTCAACAAAATGGCCGCAGACCGCAACAACTCTTACAGCCCAATCTACCACTTTAAATGAAGAATGGGGTTGCAAACTCTATATAATCATCAACATCTCTTTTTAACTCCATTAGAAGTGTGTTGATGACATCCATGCCGAGGGAATACTACCTGCTGGCCATTATTGAAGATAAATTCAAAATAAATAGAAAAAAATCAAATTTGCAAAAAATAAAAAAAATTCAGAAATTAGCATTTGAGGGAAAATGGACGTCATGGTAATATATGGCATCTAAGCCAAAACCAATGTCATGCAAGTGGTAGACACACCATCCATCCACACTTTCCAACTATAAAGAACCAAACAAGTATCAACACTGTTCGACAATTTATAATTATGTAATAACTTTGCTGTTTGATCACTTACCCCTATAAAGGTATGTCAGGGTCGAGGTCGACCCCTGGGGGGGTAAAAAAACGGGGAAGGAGGGAAGTTAGACGAAAATCAGTCCTAAAGCAGACAATGGCATGTAGACTAGTCACCCCTTGCAGGTCGATCACTTCCATATTCAAGACAGCTGATGATTTATGGGGAAAAAACAGGTTTTGAAAATGCTGTAGGGGTCGCATACGACCCATCATACCTTTCCAGGGTTAAGATAAGGAAATTCCTCCAACCGGGGAATTCCCGGTAGAAAAAGGGGGTCGAACACCTAGGTGTAAGGAAGCGTACAAGCACTGTCCCCCTCTATACTTAACACTGTGAGGTAAGGAGGACTGATTTCACAATCAGAGTATCGAAGGAATGCCATTCTTTCGATATAGGAGCGGCACCAGCAGAAGCTCGCACAAAGGTACCCAAGATATGTTGATTAGAAAAATAAAAGACATATATTTGTGCATCCCAACCAATCTATTCACTGTAACCTCCCTTACAATATTAAATCAGGGAGCTTCTTGATCAGGGAAACTCAGGGATAAGGGCTCTCCCCTTTAGGGGTTAGAGGTGTCACACCACCAGCCCTTCACGAAATTTAATATTGCGGGGTAAATGTAAACCGATTTCAAATCAGAATAGTGACGAAATATTATTCTATCAATATAGGATTGGGTTCAGCGAATATCTGGGCAGGGATACCCAAGATATATTGGAAATAACTACTAGTATAATATATACGTTAGTTATCCATCTGCGGTATAAACTATACTGCAAATATACTGACTACCTGTATAGACATATACTGTAGTTCAGCCGGCATGTTGCCGGATTAGCTAGCTCGGAACATCTACCAAGCTAGATAAGAGAGAGAGAGAGAAAGCATGGAGTGAAGGCTATCTATTACTGTATATGTATACAGTAATAAAGGATGTAAAAGTCTATTTTTACTGCCTTTCTCCAAAAAGAAGGTTCAAATGAAAGGGGAGAATGTACCATTCAGGTTCCATCTAGCCATAGTACTATTGCCGGCTTACCACTGTAGGCCAGCCTCTGTCAGCACGAGTACAGTCGGCATGCTACCGACTGAGTCAGTACCTATCCGTGCCGGTCTACTGCCGGCCAAAGCAATACGCCGACAACAGGCCGACAACAGAAGTTGTGGCCAGCAGTTCAAGGGAGAACTGGAGAACCTTGGTGACAAAAGGGACCTCCCACCCACAGCCGTCATGGCCGTTGGAAGCCGTCAGTCGCCGACAGCCGTCAGCTGAGGAGAGGTGGTCTGGCCGGCTCCAGCAACCCACCGGCAATGGTAAGGTTGCAGGACGCCGGCTCAGGAAAGACAATGGCTCGGCCATCGTAAAAGAACAGAGGGGGGGGAGGGTCCTATAAGAGGTATGGGAGGGACCGGCAATGTTGCCGGACCTACACACCCTGAAGAAACTCTGTTTCAGTACCGGCACAACCACAAGCAGCAGGAGAATCAACTATTCTCCAGCTTAGGAGGTGCTAATACAGTTACGGGGACGGCAGTCCATGCCGTTCCTCTCAACATGGGAGAAACAGAGTTCCAATGCCGGCACCATTCTAGGCCACAAGAGTATACGACTCTACAGCCTAGGGTCTGCGAGCATAGGACTAGTCTACTAGACCAAAGGGAGAAGGTGGCGGCAACATTCGACCAGTTCAGGTGTAATCTAGGGAGGGCTAGCCTCCTATGCCGGCAGCTCAGCCGGCAGGGGAATGCAATCACCCCGCCGACCGACTGCCGACAAAAGACTAAATACTATGAGGTTCTGATCAAATCCCAAACCTTGCCGTCTGCCGTTAAGGGATGAGACAGAAAACTCTAGCCTAGTCATGCCTGAATTCGAAATTCAAGGCCGACGCAGAGAGTTGTAGCCTAAGGCTACTCTCAGAGGGAAGAGAGATTACCCATAAATCTCTAAACGAGACTAGTAATGGCTTAGGCTGCCCATTCACTAGCGACCAAATCTGTTAGATTAGATCAAAGTGGGCGGAGTTTCAGCATATCGTTGTGTGAGTGTTCATATTTATCCTCCAATCTGATTGTATGATCTAATTGCTACAATCGATTGTTCATTGAGATCTAAAGGAGGCCATTTACAGAGATGTAATTTGCCCCGACTGGAACTGCTCGTATGTGGCTGGGTGAGTCAACCTGGCCAGTCTCTATATCAGAAGCCTCATTATTTTGTTCTTTCGAGTGAAAAATATAAGTGGAAAAATAATATCTGAGGTTTGGGTGGACAGTTTTTTGGGGCGAATTTATTGAGATTTATAAGTGTCATCCATGCCTATGGAATGTAAAAAGCAAATTGTATTAAGATAAAAACGCTAAAACAAGGCTTACAAAGTTCTGATAGAAAAACTTAAAGAAAAGTGCTGTTTAACATCCTAAGGAGAACTAAGAAACCCTTCCGTCCTCCTTTTAGGGCAAACTTGACTGTTTGCCTTTATCAGCTTTTCAGTGTTTCACTGTAATATAAGATTCCTTTCTATTGTATAACGCTTAGGATAAGTACGCTGGAAAAGAATAGGAGACATACATGTGAATCCTTCCAGCCAACTGCTGCGGCCTTCCTAATTATTGATTCTAGGGCATCTCCTTTCAAGAAGGGCCAGATGGAAGATTCTAGCCCATAAGGATAGAGTAGCGTAAAAAGCGCCTACATCCGGGGAATTAATAATGAGAATCAAAGAGGCTGATGAAGCGTCAGTGTAGAAAAAAAGGGGGGGGGGGAAGTGGATCCCCCAAATCAGTTAAGTCTCAGCAAGAGATTGTGCTTAGAAGCACAGCGTACTGGAAAACCATTCTATTGTATGGTTATGTACCAAAGATTTTTGTCTGTGATATGGTCCTATACTACAGATGTACAGGGTATTGTATACCCCTATACAACTGGCATATTGTGGAGGATTTATTTTTGCTTTATTTTAATTTTTGTTTTGGCCAAATCCTGAGAGAGAGAGAGAGAGAGAGAGAGAGAGAGAGAGAGAGAGAGAGAGAGAGAGAGAGAGAGAGAGAGAGAGATTTAATTTGCTTTAGTTTTGCTAAATCGCGCGTGCGCGAGTGTGTGTGTGTGTGTGTGTTTGTGTGTGTGTGTGTATGTGTGTTTGTGTGTCCGGGGTGCGCGCCGAAGAACAAGTGATAGTTAGCGAATGATTGTTTGTAGTGGGAAAGACTGTCGGTATATTTGAGGTTGTTTGTTTACATTGTTTTTAGCTAGGTTACGACAGTGGTGAATGTTTCTGAGCGAATGCTTTTTTTATTTGACTGCAGCTTAAGGCAGTTGTGTGAACGCTGGATTATATATATTTTTCTTACCAGCGTTGGAAGTTTTCATTGATTTTCTGAGTAAGTACAGTTTTGTTTATCTTTGCTTATCGTGATTGTGAATGATAGGAACAATTTATTATTTATCTTTGATTATAGTGCGATAGTTCAGTTAGCTAGAAGTGTTCGTGTTTTTTTTTTTTATTTATTTTGGCAGGCCGTGATTCCTCCTTTGGAGAGACTCAAGTTTTGAAAGTGGATTATTGTTGATGACCAGGCCTGTAATAAAGGATTGCATTTAGACTTCGCTAATCGATTGCTCAACTGTTGATGACCTGGCCTGTATACGATTTTTTTTGGACTGTTTTTTGGATTTCTGAACGGATGATGACTTGGCCTTTGAATTAAGATTGCTGATGATGATGATGATGATGATGATGAATATGATGATGATGATATCAATGACCCCAATCAGGGAAGTACTGTTTGCAAATTGCCACTCAGTGGAATAGTTGATCACAAAGCGGTGATAGTGGTAGTTTGCCATAAAAGACAGTTTGGCTTGTGTTGAGGACAGTGTCGGTGTCTTATAAAAAATAATATATACATATTGGTTGTGGTCTATTTTAATTTTAAGTTTGTTAGGGTTTTTTATATGAATGGTGTTTTGGTTTTTGCATATTTAATATTAAGTTTGATCAGTTTTAAGTATTTTGAATGTGGATGCTTTTGGTGTTAATTATTTTAGTTTGTAAGGTAATATAGCTTTAAGGTTATGTTTTGTTTCAATTTTCCTTCTGTCCAAGAGTCCGGTTGATAAAGTAAGGGGAAAGTTTGTGTTGTGGGACAATTGTCAGTTAGAGTGATTCAAGGGTGTGGGGGTTGTTTTGCAACATCCCACCACAATATTACCGTCAAGGCTAGTACTTGGGGGTAAGTTAACTGGCACAGTACTTCAGTACCGTTATGGGTAGCAGTTCTCCGGCATGTCAGTGACTTGTCGGCTGTCAGCGGGTCGCTGACAGAAGTCACACCATCCTAGGCAGTATTCAATGTGACTGGGTAGTGGTGAAAACTATACGCATAGTCAGCAGCCCTCTTAACCATTGGCGACTCCTCAGGCTGTCGGCAGTCCGCCGGTTACCGGCGGGCTGCCGATTGAAGGCATACCAACTCAACTATTGACTGGGTGGTGACCAAGGGCACACACTGCTGGCTCTCAGCGGCGGAGTCGAATGTGACATTGAATCAATGACTGCCGTCGTTGTTATCACTACAAGGTGTGGCCTGAATGTAGTCTCTGCCTGGTGTTTTCCAGCCGGGGGTTCGAGTCTTGCTCAGATTCATTAGTGCCGTTAGTATTTGCAACCTTACCATCCTTGTAAGGCAAGGTTGGAGGGTTTGGGGGAGCTTTAAAACCTTAAAAACCTTAAAAACCTTTAAAGGGAACACTAAATTGTTAGTTATCGAAATGAATAAGTGAAATCTTCAGTCCAATTCCCGTAGAGTTTTCGTATTTTTGCGAGTTCGCAACTGAACTGCATTTGAGATAACTTCTGAAACCAAACCAACTGTAGTTCAACAGCTTGAGACTGCCATCTTGTATGCACTGGCAGCGAGAGGGGGGGGTCTACCCCCATCTTCACCTCCTCTCCTCGAACTGGAGTGGAGAAAGGAGGGATAGGGGACAGGAAGTCCTTTAGGAAGCTGTAAAATAGGTAGGTATGGTTTTGGAGAGATTTTAGAAATCTCATACACAAATGTGTTATATTAACTTGGGTTTTTTAGAGACTTTCGGCAGTAAGGTCTGACCTACTTACAGGTCAGAGGGTCTCAGACGGGGTTGGGGATTTGGAAATAATATTGCTTGGGGCATGAACCTGCACATATTATGTCTGTGAAAATACTCATCTTTATAACTGCAGAAGACTGTGATGCATCATCTGGTGTCCCTCCTGTAAGGAAAGAACAGAAATGAGTATTCAATTGATTATCGCACTGTTAAACAATTTGCAAAAATCATCTTTTGATAAAAATAGCTCAGGACAGAAACCTAAAAGAGATAGTGGGAGACATACCCGTGTATCCCCTGTGAGCCAATGCTGTTACCTCCCCTCAGTATTAACCCTGGATAGGTACGCTCCTCGGACACCCCTTTAAGGGTATACTCGGTCGCGCGCGACCCCGACTCCGAAAAAAATTCAGGAAAAATTTAGTTATGCATCAATCTGTATTGTTTGACTTGCTAAAAATACTTCAAAGAATGATAAAAACTACTGAAAATATAAATGATACCCATCTACAAAATAACTATTTATTGGAAATATATTAAAAATTTAAGTATACAAAAAAAGACGACGTAAATATTCACAAAAAATAGAAATATACATATACACATAAATCCCTTTACGGGCACCTTTTTAGATGGCAAAGCAACAGCGTGTAATTGCTGGAAATGAGTTGGACCCATAGAAGTCAAGATCTGAAATGAGAAAAAAAGGGTAACTTTTTTTGGCCAAAATAATTTGTCCAAATTTCATGAATTTTTTTGGGTACCCAAATGAAATAGGAAGAGGCTAATTTTTTTATAGAATAAACTCATATTATCCTAGAACAGAAATACATAATAAAATGTGCACTAAGATGTAATTTACTGTTATATCAGGGGTGAAATCTAAAGGTCATTTTTTGACGGCCTAGTTTCACAAAGTAAATTTCTTATGAAAATCATTGTATCTCCTATAAAATATGATATTTATGCATCAAAATATACCAAAATATCACGAAATCTATACAGAACAAGAATATATAGAGATATGCCAACTTACCTTTCGGGTATGTCAACAAAATGGCCGCAGACCGCAACAACTCTTACAGCCCAATCTACCACTTTAAATGAAGAATGGGGTTGCAAACTCTATATAATCATCAACATCTCTTTTTAACTCCATTAGAAGTGTGTTGATGACATCCATGCCGAGGGAATACTACCTGCTGGCCATTATTGAAGATAAATTCAAAATAAATAGAAAAAAATCAAATTTGCAAAAAATAAAAAAAATTCAGAAATTAGCATTTGAGGGAAAATGGACGTCATGGTAATATATGGCATCTAAGCCAAAACCAATGTCATGCAAGTGGTAGACACACCATCCATCCACACTTTCCAACTATAAAGAACCAAACAAGTATCAACACTGTTCGACAATTTATAATTATGTAATAACTTTGCTGTTTGATCACTTACCCCTATAAAGGTATGTCAGGGTCGAGGTCGACCCCTGGGGGGGTAAAAAAACGGGGAAGGAGGGAAGTTAGACGAAAATCAGTCCTAAAGCAGACAATGGCATGTAGACTAGTCACCCCTTGCAGGTCGATCACTTCCATATTCAAGACAGCTGATGATTTATGGGGAAAAAACAGGTTTTGAAAATGCTGTAGGGGTCGCATACGACCCATCATACCTTTCCAGGGTTAAGATAAGGAAATTCCTCCAACCGGGGAATTCCCGGTAGAAAAAGGGGGTCGAACACCTAGGTGTAAGGAAGCGTACAAGCACTGTCCCCCTCTATACTTAACACTGTGAGGTAAGGAGGACTGATTTCACAATCAGAGTATCGAAGGAATGCCATTCTTTCGATATAGGAGCGGCACCAGCAGAAGCTCGCACAAAGGTACCCAAGATATGTTGATTAGAAAAATAAAAGACATATATTTGTGCATCCCAACCAATCTATTCACTGTAACCTCCCTTACAATATTAAATCAGGGAGCTTCTTGATCAGGGAAACTCAGGGATAAGGGCTCTCCCCTTTAGGGGTTAGAGGTGTCACACCACCAGCCCTTCACGAAATTTAATATTGCGGGGTAAATGTAAACCGATTTCAAATCAGAATAGTGACGAAATATTATTCTATCAATATAGGATTGGGTTCAGCGAATATCTGGGCAGGGATACCCAAGATATATTGGAAATAACTACTAGTATAATATATACGTTAGTTATCCATCTGCGGTATAAACTATACTGCAAATATACTGACTACCTGTATAGACATATACTGTAGTTCAGCCGGCATGTTGCCGGATTAGCTAGCTCGGAACATCTACCAAGCTAGATAAGAGAGAGAGAGAGAAAGCATGGAGTGAAGGCTATCTATTACTGTATATGTATACAGTAATAAAGGATGTAAAAGTCTATTTTTACTGCCTTTCTCCAAAAAGAAGGTTCAAATGAAAGGGGAGAATGTACCATTCAGGTTCCATCTAGCCATAGTACTATTGCCGGCTTACCACTGTAGGCCAGCCTCTGTCAGCACGAGTACAGTCGGCATGCTACCGACTGAGTCAGTACCTATCCGTGCCGGTCTACTGCCGGCCAAAGCAATACGCCGACAACAGGCCGACAACAGAAGTTGTGGCCAGCAGTTCAAGGGAGAACTGGAGAACCTTGGTGACAAAAGGGACCTCCCACCCACAGCCGTCATGGCCGTTGGAAGCCGTCAGTCGCCGACAGCCGTCAGCTGAGGAGAGGTGGTCTGGCCGGCTCCAGCAACCCACCGGCAATGGTAAGGTTGCAGGACGCCGGCTCAGGAAAGACAATGGCTCGGCCATCGTAAAAGAACAGAGGGGGGGGAGGGTCCTATAAGAGGTATGGGAGGGACCGGCAATGTTGCCGGACCTACACACCCTGAAGAAACTCTGTTTCAGTACCGGCACAACCACAAGCAGCAGGAGAATCAACTATTCTCCAGCTTAGGAGGTGCTAATACAGTTACGGGGACGGCAGTCCATGCCGTTCCTCTCAACATGGGAGAAACAGAGTTCCAATGCCGGCACCATTCTAGGCCACAAGAGTATACGACTCTACAGCCTAGGGTCTGCGAGCATAGGACTAGTCTACTAGACCAAAGGGAGAAGGTGGCGGCAACATTCGACCAGTTCAGGTGTAATCTAGGGAGGGCTAGCCTCCTATGCCGGCAGCTCAGCCGGCAGGGGAATGCAATCACCCCGCCGACCGACTGCCGACAAAAGACTAAATACTATGAGGTTCTGATCAAATCCCAAACCTTGCCGTCTGCCGTTAAGGGATGAGACAGAAAACTCTAGCCTAGTCATGCCTGAATTCGAAATTCAAGGCCGACGCAGAGAGTTGTAGCCTAAGGCTACTCTCAGAGGGAAGAGAGATTACCCATAAATCTCTAAACGAGACTAGTAATGGCTTAGGCTGCCCATTCACTAGCGACCAAATCTGTTAGATTAGATCAAAGTGGGCGGAGTTTCAGCATATCGTTGTGTGAGTGTTCATATTTATCCTCCAATCTGATTGTATGATCTAATTGCTACAATCGATTGTTCATTGAGATCTAAAGGAGGCCATTTACAGAGATGTAATTTGCCCCGACTGGAACTGCTCGTATGTGGCTGGGTGAGTCAACCTGGCCAGTCTCTATATCAGAAGCCTCATTATTTTGTTCTTTCGAGTGAAAAATATAAGTGGAAAAATAATATCTGAGGTTTGGGTGGACAGTTTTTTGGGGCGAATTTATTGAGATTTATAAGTGTCATCCATGCCTATGGAATGTAAAAAGCAAATTGTATTAAGATAAAAACGCTAAAACAAGGCTTACAAAGTTCTGATAGAAAAACTTAAAGAAAAGTGCTGTTTAACATCCTAAGGAGAACTAAGAAACCCTTCCGTCCTCCTTTTAGGGCAAACTTGACTGTTTGCCTTTATCAGCTTTTCAGTGTTTCACTGTAATATAAGATTCCTTTCTATTGTATAACGCTTAGGATAAGTACGCTGGAAAAGAATAGGAGACATACATGTGAATCCTTCCAGCCAACTGCTGCGGCCTTCCTAATTATTGATTCTAGGGCATCTCCTTTCAAGAAGGGCCAGATGGAAGATTCTAGCCCATAAGGATAGAGTAGCGTAAAAAGCGCCTACATCCGGGGAATTAATAATGAGAATCAAAGAGGCTGATGAAGCGTCAGTGTAGAAAAAAAGGGGGGGGGGAAGTGGATCCCCCAAATCAGTTAAGTCTCAGCAAGAGATTGTGCTTAGAAGCACAGCGTACTGGAAAACCATTCTATTGTATGGTTATGTACCAAAGATTTTTGTCTGTGATATGGTCCTATACTACAGATGTACAGGGTATTGTATACCCCTATACAACTGGCATATTGTGGAGGATTTATTTTTGCTTTATTTTAATTTTTGTTTTGGCCAAATCCTGAGAGAGAGAGAGAGAGAGAGAGAGAGAGAGAGAGAGAGAGAGAGAGAGAGAGAGAGAGAGAGAGAGAGATTTAATTTGCTTTAGTTTTGCTAAATCGCGCGTGCGCGAGTGTGTGTGTGTGTGTGTTTGTGTGTGTGTGTGTGTGTGTATGTGTGTTTGTGTGTCCGGGGTGCGCGCCGAAGAACAAGTGATAGTTAGCGAATGATTGTTTGTAGTGGGAAAGACTGTCGGTATATTTGAGGTTGTTTGTTTACATTGTTTTTAGCTAGGTTACGACAGTGGTGAATGTTTCTGAGCGAATGCTTTTTTTATTTGACTGCAGCTTAAGGCAGTTGTGTGAACGCTGGATTATATATATTTTTCTTACCAGCGTTGGAAGTTTTCATTGATTTTCTGAGTAAGTACAGTTTTGTTTATCTTTGCTTATCGTGATTGTGAATGATAGGAACAATTTATTATTTATCTTTGATTATAGTGCGATAGTTCAGTTAGCTAGAAGTGTTCGTGTTTTTTTTTTTTATTTATTTTGGCAGGCCGTGATTCCTCCTTTGGAGAGACTCAAGTTTTGAAAGTGGATTATTGTTGATGACCAGGCCTGTAATAAAGGATTGCATTTAGACTTCGCTAATCGATTGCTCAACTGTTGATGACCTGGCCTGTATACGATTTTTTTTGGACTGTTTTTTGGATTTCTGAACGGATGATGACTTGGCCTTTGAATTAAGATTGCTGATGATGATGATGATGATGATGATGAATATGATGATGATGATATCAATGACCCCAATCAGGGAAGTACTGTTTGCAAATTGCCACTCAGTGGAATAGTTGATCACAAAGCGGTGATAGTGGTAGTTTGCCATAAAAGACAGTTTGGCTTGTGTTGAGGACAGTGTCGGTGTCTTATAAAAAATAATATATACATATTGGTTGTGGTCTATTTTAATTTTAAGTTTGTTAGGGTTTTTTATATGAATGGTGTTTTGGTTTTTGCATATTTAATATTAAGTTTGATCAGTTTTAAGTATTTTGAATGTGGATGCTTTTGGTGTTAATTATTTTAGTTTGTAAGGTAATATAGCTTTAAGGTTATGTTTTGTTTCAATTTTCCTTCTGTCCAAGAGTCCGGTTGATAAAGTAAGGGGAAAGTTTGTGTTGTGGGACAATTGTCAGTTAGAGTGATTCAAGGGTGTGGGGGTTGTTTTGCAACATCCCACCACAATATTACCGTCAAGGCTAGTACTTGGGGGTAAGTTAACTGGCACAGTACTTCAGTACCGTTATGGGTAGCAGTTCTCCGGCATGTCAGTGACTTGTCGGCTGTCAGCGGGTCGCTGACAGAAGTCACACCATCCTAGGCAGTATTCAATGTGACTGGGTAGTGGTGAAAACTATACGCATAGTCAGCAGCCCTCTTAACCATTGGCGACTCCTCAGGCTGTCGGCAGTCCGCCGGTTACCGGCGGGCTGCCGATTGAAGGCATACCAACTCAACTATTGACTGGGTGGTGACCAAGGGCACACACTGCTGGCTCTCAGCGGCGGAGTCGAATGTGACATTGAATCAATGACTGCCGTCGTTGTTATCACTACAAGGTGTGGCCTGAATGTAGTCTCTGCCTGGTGTTTTCCAGCCGGGGGTTCGAGTCTTGCTCAGATTCATTAGTGCCGTTAGTATTTGCAACCTTACCATCCTTGTAAGGCAAGGTTGGAGGGTTTGGGGGAGCTTTAAAACCTTAAAAACCTTAAAAACCTTTAAAGGGAACACTAAATTGTTAGTTATCGAAATGAATAAGTGAAATCTTCAGTCCAATTCCCGTAGAGTTTTCGTATTTTTGCGAGTTCGCAACTGAACTGCATTTGAGATAACTTCTGAAACCAAACCAACTGTAGTTCAACAGCTTGAGACTGCCATCTTGTATGCACTGGCAGCGAGAGGGGGGGGTCTACCCCCATCTTCACCTCCTCTCCTCGAACTGGAGTGGAGAAAGGAGGGATAGGGGACAGGAAGTCCTTTAGGAAGCTGTAAAATAGGTAGGTATGGTTTTGGAGAGATTTTAGAAATCTCATACACAAATGTGTTATATTAACTTGGGTTTTTTAGAGACTTTCGGCAGTAAGGTCTGACCTACTTACAGGTCAGAGGGTCTCAGACGGGGTTGGGGATTTGGAAATAATATTGCTTGGGGCATGAACCTGCACATATTATGTCTGTGAAAATACTCATCTTTATAACTGCAGAAGACTGTGATGCATCATCTGGTGTCCCTCCTGTAAGGAAAGAACAGAAATGAGTATTCAATTGATTATCGCACTGTTAAACAATTTGCAAAAATCATCTTTTGATAAAAATAGCTCAGGACAGAAACCTAAAAGAGATAGTGGGAGACATACCCGTGTATCCCCTGTGAGCCAATGCTGTTACCTCCCCTCAGTATTAACCCTGGATAGGTACGCTCCTCGGACACCCCTTTAAGGGTATACTCGGTCGCGCGCGACCCCGACTCCGAAAAAAATTCAGGAAAAATTTAGTTATGCATCAATCTGTATTGTTTGACTTGCTAAAAATACTTCAAAGAATGATAAAAACTACTGAAAATATAAATGATACCCATCTACAAAATAACTATTTATTGGAAATATATTAAAAATTTAAGTATACAAAAAAAGACGACGTAAATATTCACAAAAAATAGAAATATACATATACACATAAATCCCTTTACGGGCACCTTTTTAGATGGCAAAGCAACAGCGTGTAATTGCTGGAAATGAGTTGGACCCATAGAAGTCAAGATCTGAAATGAGAAAAAAAGGGTAACTTTTTTTGGCCAAAATAATTTGTCCAAATTTCATGAATTTTTTTGGGTACCCAAATGAAATAGGAAGAGGCTAATTTTTTTATAGAATAAACTCATATTATCCTAGAACAGAAATACATAATAAAATGTGCACTAAGATGTAATTTACTGTTATATCAGGGGTGAAATCTAAAGGTCATTTTTTGACGGCCTAGTTTCACAAAGTAAATTTCTTATGAAAATCATTGTATCTCCTATAAAATATGATATTTATGCATCAAAATATACCAAAATATCACGAAATCTATACAGAACAAGAATATATAGAGATATGCCAACTTACCTTTCGGGTATGTCAACAAAATGGCCGCAGACCGCAACAACTCTTACAGCCCAATCTACCACTTTAAATGAAGAATGGGGTTGCAAACTCTATATAATCATCAACATCTCTTTTTAACTCCATTAGAAGTGTGTTGATGACATCCATGCCGAGGGAATACTACCTGCTGGCCATTATTGAAGATAAATTCAAAATAAATAGAAAAAAATCAAATTTGCAAAAAATAAAAAAAATTCAGAAATTAGCATTTGAGGGAAAATGGACGTCATGGTAATATATGGCATCTAAGCCAAAACCAATGTCATGCAAGTGGTAGACACACCATCCATCCACACTTTCCAACTATAAAGAACCAAACAAGTATCAACACTGTTCGACAATTTATAATTATGTAATAACTTTGCTGTTTGATCACTTACCCCTATAAAGGTATGTCAGGGTCGAGGTCGACCCCTGGGGGGGTAAAAAAACGGGGAAGGAGGGAAGTTAGACGAAAATCAGTCCTAAAGCAGACAATGGCATGTAGACTAGTCACCCCTTGCAGGTCGATCACTTCCATATTCAAGACAGCTGATGATTTATGGGGAAAAAACAGGTTTTGAAAATGCTGTAGGGGTCGCATACGACCCATCATACCTTTCCAGGGTTAAGATAAGGAAATTCCTCCAACCGGGGAATTCCCGGTAGAAAAAGGGGGTCGAACACCTAGGTGTAAGGAAGCGTACAAGCACTGTCCCCCTCTATACTTAACACTGTGAGGTAAGGAGGACTGATTTCACAATCAGAGTATCGAAGGAATGCCATTCTTTCGATATAGGAGCGGCACCAGCAGAAGCTCGCACAAAGGTACCCAAGATATGTTGATTAGAAAAATAAAAGACATATATTTGTGCATCCCAACCAATCTATTCACTGTAACCTCCCTTACAATATTAAATCAGGGAGCTTCTTGATCAGGGAAACTCAGGGATAAGGGCTCTCCCCTTTAGGGGTTAGAGGTGTCACACCACCAGCCCTTCACGAAATTTAATATTGCGGGGTAAATGTAAACCGATTTCAAATCAGAATAGTGACGAAATATTATTCTATCAATATAGGATTGGGTTCAGCGAATATCTGGGCAGGGATACCCAAGATATATTGGAAATAACTACTAGTATAATATATACGTTAGTTATCCATCTGCGGTATAAACTATACTGCAAATATACTGACTACCTGTATAGACATATACTGTAGTTCAGCCGGCATGTTGCCGGATTAGCTAGCTCGGAACATCTACCAAGCTAGATAAGAGAGAGAGAGAGAAAGCATGGAGTGAAGGCTATCTATTACTGTATATGTATACAGTAATAAAGGATGTAAAAGTCTATTTTTACTGCCTTTCTCCAAAAAGAAGGTTCAAATGAAAGGGGAGAATGTACCATTCAGGTTCCATCTAGCCATAGTACTATTGCCGGCTTACCACTGTAGGCCAGCCTCTGTCAGCACGAGTACAGTCGGCATGCTACCGACTGAGTCAGTACCTATCCGTGCCGGTCTACTGCCGGCCAAAGCAATACGCCGACAACAGGCCGACAACAGAAGTTGTGGCCAGCAGTTCAAGGGAGAACTGGAGAACCTTGGTGACAAAAGGGACCTCCCACCCACAGCCGTCATGGCCGTTGGAAGCCGTCAGTCGCCGACAGCCGTCAGCTGAGGAGAGGTGGTCTGGCCGGCTCCAGCAACCCACCGGCAATGGTAAGGTTGCAGGACGCCGGCTCAGGAAAGACAATGGCTCGGCCATCGTAAAAGAACAGAGGGGGGGGAGGGTCCTATAAGAGGTATGGGAGGGACCGGCAATGTTGCCGGACCTACACACCCTGAAGAAACTCTGTTTCAGTACCGGCACAACCACAAGCAGCAGGAGAATCAACTATTCTCCAGCTTAGGAGGTGCTAATACAGTTACGGGGACGGCAGTCCATGCCGTTCCTCTCAACATGGGAGAAACAGAGTTCCAATGCCGGCACCATTCTAGGCCACAAGAGTATACGACTCTACAGCCTAGGGTCTGCGAGCATAGGACTAGTCTACTAGACCAAAGGGAGAAGGTGGCGGCAACATTCGACCAGTTCAGGTGTAATCTAGGGAGGGCTAGCCTCCTATGCCGGCAGCTCAGCCGGCAGGGGAATGCAATCACCCCGCCGACCGACTGCCGACAAAAGACTAAATACTATGAGGTTCTGATCAAATCCCAAACCTTGCCGTCTGCCGTTAAGGGATGAGACAGAAAACTCTAGCCTAGTCATGCCTGAATTCGAAATTCAAGGCCGACGCAGAGAGTTGTAGCCTAAGGCTACTCTCAGAGGGAAGAGAGATTACCCATAAATCTCTAAACGAGACTAGTAATGGCTTAGGCTGCCCATTCACTAGCGACCAAATCTGTTAGATTAGATCAAAGTGGGCGGAGTTTCAGCATATCGTTGTGTGAGTGTTCATATTTATCCTCCAATCTGATTGTATGATCTAATTGCTACAATCGATTGTTCATTGAGATCTAAAGGAGGCCATTTACAGAGATGTAATTTGCCCCGACTGGAACTGCTCGTATGTGGCTGGGTGAGTCAACCTGGCCAGTCTCTATATCAGAAGCCTCATTATTTTGTTCTTTCGAGTGAAAAATATAAGTGGAAAAATAATATCTGAGGTTTGGGTGGACAGTTTTTTGGGGCGAATTTATTGAGATTTATAAGTGTCATCCATGCCTATGGAATGTAAAAAGCAAATTGTATTAAGATAAAAACGCTAAAACAAGGCTTACAAAGTTCTGATAGAAAAACTTAAAGAAAAGTGCTGTTTAACATCCTAAGGAGAACTAAGAAACCCTTCCGTCCTCCTTTTAGGGCAAACTTGACTGTTTGCCTTTATCAGCTTTTCAGTGTTTCACTGTAATATAAGATTCCTTTCTATTGTATAACGCTTAGGATAAGTACGCTGGAAAAGAATAGGAGACATACATGTGAATCCTTCCAGCCAACTGCTGCGGCCTTCCTAATTATTGATTCTAGGGCATCTCCTTTCAAGAAGGGCCAGATGGAAGATTCTAGCCCATAAGGATAGAGTAGCGTAAAAAGCGCCTACATCCGGGGAATTAATAATGAGAATCAAAGAGGCTGATGAAGCGTCAGTGTAGAAAAAAAGGGGGGGGGGAAGTGGATCCCCCAAATCAGTTAAGTCTCAGCAAGAGATTGTGCTTAGAAGCACAGCGTACTGGAAAACCATTCTATTGTATGGTTATGTACCAAAGATTTTTGTCTGTGATATGGTCCTATACTACAGATGTACAGGGTATTGTATACCCCTATACAACTGGCATATTGTGGAGGATTTATTTTTGCTTTATTTTAATTTTTGTTTTGGCCAAATCCTGAGAGAGAGAGAGAGAGAGAGAGAGAGAGAGAGAGAGAGAGAGAGAGAGAGAGAGAGAGAGAGAGAGATTTAATTTGCTTTAGTTTTGCTAAATCGCGCGTGCGCGAGTGTGTGTGTGTGTGTGTGTGTGTGTGTGTGTGTGTGTATGTGTGTTTGTGTGTCCGGGGTGCGCGCCGAAGAACAAGTGATAGTTAGCGAATGATTGTTTGTAGTGGGAAAGACTGTCGGTATATTTGAGGTTGTTTGTTTACATTGTTTTTAGCTAGGTTACGACAGTGGTGAATGTTTCTGAGCGAATGCTTTTTTTATTTGACTGCAGCTTAAGGCAGTTGTGTGAACGCTGGATTATATATATTTTTCTTACCAGCGTTGGAAGTTTTCATTGATTTTCTGAGTAAGTACAGTTTTGTTTATCTTTGCTTATCGTGATTGTGAATGATAGGAACAATTTATTATTTATCTTTGATTATAGTGCGATAGTTCAGTTAGCTAGAAGTGTTCGTGTTTTTTTTTTTTATTTATTTTGGCAGGCCGTGATTCCTCCTTTGGAGAGACTCAAGTTTTGAAAGTGGATTATTGTTGATGACCAGGCCTGTAATAAAGGATTGCATTTAGACTTCGCTAATCGATTGCTCAACTGTTGATGACCTGGCCTGTATACGATTTTTTTTGGACTGTTTTTTGGATTTCTGAACGGATGATGACTTGGCCTTTGAATTAAGATTGCTGATGATGATGATGATGATGATGATGAATATGATGATGATGATATCAATGACCCCAATCAGGGAAGTACTGTTTGCAAATTGCCACTCAGTGGAATAGTTGATCACAAAGCGGTGATAGTGGTAGTTTGCCATAAAAGACAGTTTGGCTTGTGTTGAGGACAGTGTCGGTGTCTTATAAAAAATAATATATACATATTGGTTGTGGTCTATTTTAATTTTAAGTTTGTTAGGGTTTTTTATATGAATGGTGTTTTGGTTTTTGCATATTTAATATTAAGTTTGATCAGTTTTAAGTATTTTGAATGTGGATGCTTTTGGTGTTAATTATTTTAGTTTGTAAGGTAATATAGCTTTAAGGTTATGTTTTGTTTCAATTTTCCTTCTGTCCAAGAGTCCGGTTGATAAAGTAAGGGGAAAGTTTGTGTTGTGGGACAATTGTCAGTTAGAGTGATTCAAGGGTGTGGGGGTTGTTTTGCAACATCCCACCACAATATTACCGTCAAGGCTAGTACTTGGGGGTAAGTTAACTGGCACAGTACTTCAGTACCGTTATGGGTAGCAGTTCTCCGGCATGTCAGTGACTTGTCGGCTGTCAGCGGGTCGCTGACAGAAGTCACACCATCCTAGGCAGTATTCAATGTGACTGGGTAGTGGTGAAAACTATACGCATAGTCAGCAGCCCTCTTAACCATTGGCGACTCCTCAGGCTGTCGGCAGTCCGCCGGTTACCGGCGGGCTGCCGATTGAAGGCATACCAACTCAACTATTGACTGGGTGGTGACCAAGGGCACACACTGCTGGCTCTCAGCGGCGGAGTCGAATGTGACATTGAATCAATGACTGCCGTCGTTGTTATCACTACAAGGTGTGGCCTGAATGTAGTCTCTGCCTGGTGTTTTCCAGCCGGGGGTTCGAGTCTTGCTCAGATTCATTAGTGCCGTTAGTATTTGCAACCTTACCATCCTTGTAAGGCAAGGTTGGAGGGTTTGGGGGAGCTTTAAAACCTTAAAAACCTTAAAAACCTTTAAAGGGAACACTAAATTGTTAGTTATCGAAATGAATAAGTGAAATCTTCAGTCCAATTCCCGTAGAGTTTTCGTATTTTTGCGAGTTCGCAACTGAACTGCATTTGAGATAACTTCTGAAACCAAACCAACTGTAGTTCAACAGCTTGAGACTGCCATCTTGTATGCACTGGCAGCGAGAGGGGGGGGTCTACCCCCATCTTCACCTCCTCTCCTCGAACTGGAGTGGAGAAAGGAGGGATAGGGGACAGGAAGTCCTTTAGGAAGCTGTAAAATAGGTAGGTATGGTTTTGGAGAGATTTTAGAAATCTCATACACAAATGTGTTATATTAACTTGGGTTTTTTAGAGACTTTCGGCAGTAAGGTCTGACCTACTTACAGGTCAGAGGGTCTCAGACGGGGTTGGGGATTTGGAAATAATATTGCTTGGGGCATGAACCTGCACATATTATGTCTGTGAAAATACTCATCTTTATAACTGCAGAAGACTGTGATGCATCATCTGGTGTCCCTCCTGTAAGGAAAGAACAGAAATGAGTATTCAATTGATTATCGCACTGTTAAACAATTTGCAAAAATCATCTTTTGATAAAAATAGCTCAGGACAGAAACCTAAAAGAGATAGTGGGAGACATACCCGTGTATCCCCTGTGAGCCAATGCTGTTACCTCCCCTCAGTATTAACCCTGGATAGGTACGCTCCTCGGACACCCCTTTAAGGGTATACTCGGTCGCGCGCGACACCGACTCCGAAAAAAATTCAGGAAAAATTTAGTTATGCATCAATCTGTATTGTTTGACTTGCTAAAAATACTTCAAAGAATGATAAAAACTACTGAAAATATAAATGATACCCATCTACAAAATAACTATTTATTGGAAATATATTAAAAATTTAAGTATACAAAAAAAGACGACGTAAATATTCACAAAAAATAGAAATATACATATACACATAAATCCCTTTACGGGCACCTTTTTAGATGGCAAAGCAACAGCGTGTAATTGCTGGAAATGAGTTGGACCCATAGAAGTCAAGATCTGAAATGAGAAAAAAAGGGTAACTTTTTTTGGCCAAAATAATTTGTCCAAATTTCATGAATTTTTTTGGGTACCCAAATGAAATAGGAAGAGGCTAATTTTTTTATAGAATAAACTCATATTATCCTAGAACAGAAATACATAATAAAATGTGCACTAAGATGTAATTTACTGTTATATCAGGGGTGAAATCTAAAGGTCATTTTTTGACGGCCTAGTTTCACAAAGTAAATTTCTTATGAAAATCATTGTATCTCCTATAAAATATGATATTTATGCATCAAAATATACCAAAATATCACGAAATCTATACAGAACAAGAATATATAGAGATATGCCAACTTACCTTTCGGGTATGTCAACAAAATGGCCACAGACCGCAACAACTCTTACAGCCCAATCTACCACTTTAAATGAAGAATGGGGTTGCAAACTCTATATAATCATCAACATCTCTTTTTAACTCCATTAGAAGTGTGTTGATGACATCCATGCCGAGGGAATACTACCTGCTGGCCATTATTGAAGATAAATTCAAAATAAATAGAAAAAAATCAAATTTGCAAAAAATAAAAAAAATTCAGAAATTAGCATTTGAGGGAAAATGGACGTCATGGTAATATATGGCATCTAAGCCAAAACCAATGTCATGCAAGTGGTAGACACACCATCCATCCACACTTTCCAACTATAAAGAACCAAACAAGTATCAACACTGTTCGACAATTTATAATTATGTAATAACTTTGCTGTTTGATCACTTACCCCTATAAAGGTATGTCAGGGTCGAGGTCGACCCCTGGGGGGGTAAAAAAACGGGGAAGGAGGGAAGTTAGACGAAAATCAGTCCTAAAGCAGACAATGGCATGTAGACTAGTCACCCCTTGCAGGTCGATCACTTCCATATTCAAGACAGCTGATGATTTATGGGGAAAAAACAGGTTTTGAAAATGCTGTAGGGGTCGCATACGACCCATCATACCTTTCCAGGGTTAAGATAAGGAAATTCCTCCAACCGGGGAATTCCCGGTAGAAAAAGGGGGTCGAACACCTAGGTGTAAGGAAGCGTACAAGCACTGTCCCCCTCTATACTTAACACTGTGAGGTAAGGAGGACTGATTTCACAATCAGAGTATCGAAGGAATGCCATTCTTTCGATATAGGAGCGGCACCAGCAGAAGCTCGCACAAAGGTACCCAAGATATGTTGATTAGAAAAATAAAAGACATATATTTGTGCATCCCAACCAATCTATTCACTGTAACCTCCCTTACAATATTAAATCAGGGAGCTTCTTGATCAGGGAAACTCAGGGATAAGGGCTCTCCCCTTTAGGGGTTAGAGGTGTCACACCACCAGCCCTTCACGAAATTTAATATTGCGGGGTAAATGTAAACCGATTTCAAATCAGAATAGTGACGAAATATTATTCTATCAATATAGGATTGGGTTCAGCGAATATCTGGGCAGGGATACCCAAGATATATTGGAAATAACTACTAGTATAATATATACGTTAGTTATCCATCTGCGGTATAAACTATACTGCAAATATACTGACTACCTGTATAGACATATACTGTAGTTCAGCCGGCATGTTGCCGGATTAGCTAGCTCGGAACATCTACCAAGCTAGATAAGAGAGAGAGAGAGAAAGCATGGAGTGAAGGCTATCTATTACTGTATATGTATACAGTAATAAAGGATGTAAAAGTCTATTTTTACTGCCTTTCTCCAAAAAGAAGGTTCAAATGAAAGGGGAGAATGTACCATTCAGGTTCCATCTAGCCATAGTACTATTGCCGGCTTACCACTGTAGGCCAGCCTCTGTCAGCACGAGTACAGTCGGCATGCTACCGACTGAGTCAGTACCTATCCGTGCCGGTCTACTGCCGGCCAAAGCAATACGCCGACAACAGGCCGACAACAGAAGTTGTGGCCAGCAGTTCAAGGGAGAACTGGAGAACCTTGGTGACAAAAGGGACCTCCCACCCACAGCCGTCATGGCCGTTGGAAGCCGTCAGTCGCCGACAGCCGTCAGCTGAGGAGAGGTGGTCTGGCCGGCTCCAGCAACCCACCGGCAATGGTAAGGTTGCAGGACGCCGGCTCAGGAAAGACAATGGCTCGGCCATCGTAAAAGAACAGAGGGGGGGGAGGGTCCTATAAGAGGTATGGGAGGGACCGGCAATGTTGCCGGACCTACACACCCTGAAGAAACTCTGTTTCAGTACCGGCACAACCACAAGCAGCAGGAGAATCAACTATTCTCCAGCTTAGGAGGTGCTAATACAGTTACGGGGACGGCAGTCCATGCCGTTCCTCTCAACATGGGAGAAACAGAGTTCCAATGCCGGCACCATTCTAGGCCACAAGAGTATACGACTCTACAGCCTAGGGTCTGCGAGCATAGGACTAGTCTACTAGACCAAAGGGAGAAGGTGGCGGCAACATTCGACCAGTTCAGGTGTAATCTAGGGAGGGCTAGCCTCCTATGCCGGCAGCTCAGCCGGCAGGGGAATGCAATCACCCCGCCGACCGACTGCCGACAAAAGACTAAATACTATGAGGTTCTGATCAAATCCCAAACCTTGCCGTCTGCCGTTAAGGGATGAGACAGAAAACTCTAGCCTAGTCATGCCTGAATTCGAAATTCAAGGCCGACGCAGAGAGTTGTAGCCTAAGGCTACTCTCAGAGGGAAGAGAGATTACCCATAAATCTCTAAACGAGACTAGTAATGGCTTAGGCTGCCCATTCACTAGCGACCAAATCTGTTAGATTAGATCAAAGTGGGCGGAGTTTCAGCATATCGTTGTGTGAGTGTTCATATTTATCCTCCAATCTGATTGTATGATCTAATTGCTACAATCGATTGTTCATTGAGATCTAAAGGAGGCCATTTACAGAGATGTAATTTGCCCCGACTGGAACTGCTCGTATGTGGCTGGGTGAGTCAACCTGGCCAGTCTCTATATCAGAAGCCTCATTATTTTGTTCTTTCGAGTGAAAAATATAAGTGGAAAAATAATATCTGAGGTTTGGGTGGACAGTTTTTTGGGGCGAATTTATTGAGATTTATAAGTGTCATCCATGCCTATGGAATGTAAAAAGCAAATTGTATTAAGATAAAAACGCTAAAACAAGGCTTACAAAGTTCTGATAGAAAAACTTAAAGAAAAGTGCTGTTTAACATCCTAAGGAGAACTAAGAAACCCTTCCGTCCTCCTTTTAGGGCAAACTTGACTGTTTGCCTTTATCAGCTTTTCAGTGTTTCACTGTAATATAAGATTCCTTTCTATTGTATAACGCTTAGGATAAGTACGCTGGAAAAGAATAGGAGACATACATGTGAATCCTTCCAGCCAACTGCTGCGGCCTTCCTAATTATTGATTCTAGGGCATCTCCTTTCAAGAAGGGCCAGATGGAAGATTCTAGCCCATAAGGATAGAGTAGCGTAAAAAGCGCCTACATCCGGGGAATTAATAATGAGAATCAAAGAGGCTGATGAAGCGTCAGTGTAGAAAAAAAGGGGGGGGAAGTGGATCCCCCAAATCAGTTAAGTCTCAGCAAGAGATTGTGCTTAGAAGCACAGCGTACTGGAAAACCATTCTATTGTATGGTTATGTACCAAAGATTTTTGTCTGTGATATGGTCCTATACTACAGATGTACAGGGTATTGTATACCCCTATACAACTGGCATATTGTGGAGGATTTATTTTTGCTTTATTTTAATTTTTGTTTTGGCCAAATCCTGAGAGAGAGAGAGAGAGAGAGAGAGAGAGAGAGAGAGAGAGAGAGAGAGAGAGAGAGAGAGAGAGAGAGAGATTTAATTTGCTTTAGTTTTGCTAAATCGCGCGTGCGCGAGTGTGTGTGTGTGTGTGTGTTTGTGTGTGTGTGTGTATGTGTGTTTGTGTGTCCGGGGTGCGCGCCGAAGAACAAGTGATAGTTAGCGAATGATTGTTTGTAGTGGGAAAGACTGTCGGTATATTTGAGGTTGTTTGTTTACATTGTTTTTAGCTAGGTTACGACAGTGGTGAATGTTTCTGAGCGAATGCTTTTTTTATTTGACTGCAGCTTAAGGCAGTTGTGTGAACGCTGGATTATATATATTTTTCTTACCAGCGTTGGAAGTTTTCATTGATTTTCTGAGTAAGTACAGTTTTGTTTATCTTTGCTTATCGTGATTGTGAATGATAGGAACAATTTATTACTTATCTTTGATTATAGTGCGATAGTTCAGTTAGCTAGAAGTGTTCGTGTTTTTTTTTTTTATTTATTTTGGCAGGCCGTGATTCCTCCTTTGGAGAGACTCAAGTTTTGAAAGTGGATTATTGTTGATGACCAGGCCTGTAATAAAGGATTGCATTTAGACTTCGCTAATCGATTGCTCAACTGTTGATGACCTGGCCTGTATACGATTTTTTTTGGACTGTTTTTTGGATTTCTGAACGGATGATGACTTGGCCTTTGAATTAAGATTGCTGATGATGATGATGATGATGATGATGAATATGATGATGATGATATCAATGACCCCAATCAGGGAAGTACTGTTTGCAAATTGCCACTCAGTGGAATAGTTGATCACAAAGCGGTGATAGTGGTAGTTTGCCATAAAAGACAGTTTGGCTTGTGTTGAGGACAGTGTCGGTGTCTTATAAAAAATAATATATACATATTGGTTGTGGTCTATTTTAATTTTAAGTTTGTTAGGGTTTTTTATATGAATGGTGTTTTGGTTTTTGCATATTTAATATTAAGTTTGATCAGTTTTAAGTATTTTGAATGTGGATGCTTTTGGTGTTAATTATTTTAGTTTGTAAGGTAATATAGCTTTAAGGTTATGTTTTGTTTCAATTTTCCTTCTGTCCAAGAGTCCGGTTGATAAAGTAAGGGGAAAGTTTGTGTTGTGGGACAATTGTCAGTTAGAGTGATTCAAGGGTGTGGGGGTTGTTTTGCAACATCCCACCACAATATTACCGTCAAGGCTAGTACTTGGGGGTAAGTTAACTGGCACAGTACTTCAGTACCGTTATGGGTAGCAGTTCTCCGGCATGTCAGTGACTTGTCGGCTGTCAGCGGGTCGCTGACAGAAGTCACACCATCCTAGGCAGTATTCAATGTGACTGGGTAGTGGTGAAAACTATACGCATAGTCAGCAGCCCTCTTAACCATTGGCGACTCCTCAGGCTGTCGGCAGTCCGCCGGTTACCGGCGGGCTGCCGATTGAAGGCATACCAACTCAACTATTGACTGGGTGGTGACCAAGGGCACACACTGCTGGCTCTCAGCGGCGGAGTCGAATGTGACATTGAATCAATGACTGCCGTCGTTGTTATCACTACAAGGTGTGGCCTGAATGTAGTCTCTGCCTGGTGTTTTCCAGCCGGGGGTTCGAGTCTTGCTCAGATTCATTAGTGCCGTTAGTATTTGCAACCTTACCATCCTTGTAAGGCAAGGTTGGAGGGTTTGGGGGAGCTTTAAAACCTTAAAAACCTTAAAAACCTTTAAAGGGAACACTAAATTGTTAGTTATCGAAATGAATAAGTGAAATCTTCAGTCCAATTCCCGTAGAGTTTTCGTATTTTTGCGAGTTCGCAACTGAACTGCATTTGAGATAACTTCTGAAACCAAACCAACTGTAGTTCAACAGCTTGAGACTGCCATCTTGTATGCACTGGCAGCGAGAGGGGGGGGTCTACCCCCATCTTCACCTCCTCTCCTCGAACTGGAGTGGAGAAAGGAGGGATAGGGGACAGGAAGTCCTTTAGGAAGCTGTAAAATAGGTAGGTATGGTTTTGGAGAGATTTTAGAAATCTCATACACAAATGTGTTATATTAACTTGGGTTTTTTAGAGACTTTCGGCAGTAAGGTCTGACCTACTTACAGGTCAGAGGGTCTCAGACGGGGTTGGGGATTTGGAAATAATATTGCTTGGGGCATGAACCTGCACATATTATGTCTGTGAAAATACTCATCTTTATAACTGCAGAAGACTGTGATGCATCATCTGGTGTCCCTCCTGTAAGGAAAGAACAGAAATGAGTATTCAATTGATTATCGCACTGTTAAACAATTTGCAAAAATCATCTTTTGATAAAAATAGCTCAGGACAGAAACCTAAAAGAGATAGTGGGAGACATACCCGTGTATCCCCTGTGAGCCAATGCTGTTACCTCCCCTCAGTATTAACCCTGGATAGGTACGCTCCTCGGACACCCCTTTAAGGGTATACTCGGTCGCGCGCGACCCCGACTCCGAAAAAAATTCAGGAAAAATTTAGTTATGCATCAATCTGTATTGTTTGACTTGCTAAAAATACTTCAAAGAATGATAAAAACTACTGAAAATATAAATGATACCCATCTACAAAATAACTATTTATTGGAAATATATTAAAAATTTAAGTATACAAAAAAAGACGACGTAAATATTCACAAAAAATAGAAATATACATATACACATAAATCCCTTTACGGGCACCTTTTTAGATGGCAAAGCAACAGCGTGTAATTGCTGGAAATGAGTTGGACCCATAGAAGTCAAGATCTGAAATGAGAAAAAAAGGGTAACTTTTTTTGGCCAAAATAATTTGTCCAAATTTCATGAATTTTTTTGGGTACCCAAATGAAATAGGAAGAGGCTAATTTTTTTATAGAATAAACTCATATTATCCTAGAACAGAAATACATAATAAAATGCGCACTAAGATGTAATTTACTGTTATATCAGGGGTGAAATCTAAAGGTCATTTTTTGACGGCCTAGTTTCACAAAGTAAATTTCTTATGAAAATCATTGTATCTCCTATAAAATATGATATTTATGCATCAAAATATACCAAAATATCACGAAATCTATACAGAACAAGAATATATAGAGATATGCCAACTTACCTTTCGGGTATGTCAACAAAATGGCCGCAGACCGCAACAACTCTTACAGCCCAATCTACCACTTTAAATGAAGAATGGGGTTGCAAACTCTATATAATCATCAACATCTCTTTTTAACTCCATTAGAAGTGTGTTGATGACATCCATGCCGAGGGAATACTACCTGCTGGCCATTATTGAAGATAAATTCAAAATAAATAGAAAAAAATCAAATTTGCAAAAAATAAAAAAAATTCAGAAATTAGCATTTGAGGGAAAATGGACGTCATGGTAATATATGGCATCTAAGCCAAACCCAATGTCATGCAAGTGGTAGACACACCATCCATCCACACTTTCCAACTATAAAGAACCAAACAAGTATCAACACTGTTCGACAATTTATAATTATGTAATAACTTTGCTGTTTGATCACTTACCCCTATAAAGGTATGTCAGGGTCGAGGTCGACCCCTGGGGGGGTAAAAAAACGGGGAAGGAGGGAAGTTAGACGAAAATCAGTCCTAAAGCAGACAATGGCATGTAGACTAGTCACCCCTTGCAGGTCGATCACTTCCATATTCAAGACAGCTGATGATTTATGGGGAAAAAACAGGTTTTGAAAATGCTGTAGGGGTCGCATACGACCCATCATACCTTTCCAGGGTTAAGATAAGGAAATTCCTCCAACCGGGGAATTCCCGGTAGAAAAAGGGGGTCGAACACCTAGGTGTAAGGAAGCGTACAAGCACTGTCCCCCTCTATACTTAACACTGTGAGGTAAGGAGGACTGATTTCACAATCAGAGTATCGAAGGAATGCCATTCTTTCGATATAGGAGCGGCACCAGCAGAAGCTCGCACAAAGGTACCCAAGATATGTTGATTAGAAAAATAAAAGACATATATTTGTGCATCCCAACCAATCTATTCACTGTAACCTCCCTTACAATATTAAATCAGGGAGCTTCTTGATCAGGGAAACTCAGGGATAAGGGCTCTCCCCTTTAGGGGTTAGAGGTGTCACACCACCAGCCCTTCACGAAATTTAATATTGCGGGGTAAATGTAAACCGATTTCAAATCAGAATAGTGACGAAATATTATTCTATCAATATAGGATTGGGTTCAGCGAATATCTGGGCAGGGATACCCAAGATATATTGGAAATAACTACTAGTATAATATATACGTTAGTTATCCATCTGCGGTATAAACTATACTGCAAATATACCGACTACCTGTATAGACATATACTGTAGTTCAGCCGGCATGTTGCCGGATTAGCTAGCTCGGAACATCTACCAAGCTAGATAAGAGAGAGAGAGAGAAAGCATGGAGTGAAGGCTATCTATTACTGTATATGTATACAGTAATAAAGGATGTAAAAGTCTATTTTTACTGCCTTTCTCCAAAAAGAAGGTTCAAATGAAAGGGGAGAATGTACCATTCAGGTTCCATCTAGCCATAGTACTATTGCCGGCTTACCACTGTAGGCCAGCCTCTGTCAGCACGAGTACAGTCGGCATGCTACCGACTGAGTCAGTACCTATCCGTGCCGGTCTACTGCCGGCCAAAGCAATACGCCGACAACAGGCCGACAACAGAAGTTGTGGCCAGCAGTTCAAGGGAGAACTGGAGAACCTTGGTGACAAAAGGGACCTCCCACCCACAGCCGTCATGGCCGTTGGAAGCCGTCAGTCGCCGACAGCCGTCAGCTGAGGAGAGGTGGTCTGGCCGGCTCCAGCAACCCACCGGCAATGGTAAGGTTGCAGGACGCCGGCTCAGGAAAGACAATGGCTCGGCCATCGTAAAAGAACAGAGGGGGGGGAGGGTCCTATAAGAGGTATGGGAGGGACCGGCAATGTTGCCGGACCTACACACCCTGAAGAAACTCTGTTTCAGTACCGGCACAACCACAAGCAGCAGGAGAATCAACTATTCTCCAGCTTAGGAGGTGCTAATACAGTTACGGGGACGGCAGTCCATGCCGTTCCTCTCAACATGGGAGAAACAGAGTTCCAATGCCGGCACCATTCTAGGCCACAAGAGTATACGACTCTACAGCCTAGGGTCTGCGAGCATAGGACTAGTCTACTAGACCAAAGGGAGAAGGTGGCGGCAACATTCGACCAGTTCAGGTGTAATCTAGGGAGGGCTAGCCTCCTATGCCGGCAGCTCAGCCGGCAGGGGAATGCAATCACCCCGCCGACCGACTGCCGACAAAAGACTAAATACTATGAGGTTCTGATCAAATCCCAAACCTTGCCGTCTGCCGTTAAGGGATGAGACAGAAAACTCTAGCCTAGTCATGCCTGAATTCGAAATTCAAGGCCGACGCAGAGAGTTGTAGCCTAAGGCTACTCTCAGAGGGAAGAGAGATTACCCATAAATCTCTAAACGAGACTAGTAATGGCTTAGGCTGCCCATTCACTAGCGACCAAATCTGTTAGATTAGATCAAAGTGGGCGGAGTTTCAGCATATCGTTGTGTGAGTGTTCATATTTATCCTCCAATCTGATTGTATGATCTAATTGCTACAATCGATTGTTCATTGAGATCTAAAGGAGGCCATTTACAGAGATGTAATTTGCCCCGACTGGAACTGCTCGTATGTGGCTGGGTGAGTCAACCTGGCCAGTCTCTATATCAGAAGCCTCATTATTTTGTTCTTTCGAGTGAAAAATATAAGTGGAAAAATAATATCTGAGGTTTGGGTGGACAGTTTTTTGGGGCGAATTTATTGAGATTTATAAGTGTCATCCATGCCTATGGAATGTAAAAAGCAAATTGTATTAAGATAAAAACGCTAAAACAAGGCTTACAAAGTTCTGATAGAAAAACTTAAAGAAAAGTGTCCAGAAGAAAATAAATACAGGGTGACTAAAAAACTCAACAATATGCGCACTGTGTTGCGAAAGGAACTAAAAGAGGTTGAAGCCACCAGGAAATCTGGCACAGGAACTGATGAGGTTTATGAATCATCTCTATGGTATTATGATATTCTATCATTTGTAAAAGAATTAGAAACACCATGTCCTTCTGTGTCTAATGTGCAAGAGATAAGGGAAACTATTATACATTGCATTTCTGGGTCGACATGTGACGGCCGGTGAAAAGTCCTTTTATCTACCTTTTCTGATATAAATCTTCCAAATATACCAGAGAAAAATAAAAGCATGGAATGCAGAGGTTACTACCCTCGCACGAGCACCTCGTGAGTGTCGTGTCTACATAGTGGGCGTGTGAAAACCACTATTCACAGGCTGTCTTCCAATTAGATAACTCCTTCATCAAAGGGAAGGGCCGTAACAAAGACCCCAGAAACCACACTTGCACCACGCCACCGCTACCCACACGATCACCCTCCAGTACATCCTTCTGTTTTGGACTTGCCCGCAAAGTTGAGATTTTTTTGCCCAGTGTTTTTCGAAGTGTTTGTCGTTAATTCAACATGTCTGACGTTGCTACTTCACCTTTACCAATATTAAGTACCATAGTTTGTTTTGACAGCTTATTGCAGTACCGGGCATTTGTTCTGTTTCAAATATGACAAATTCGAAGATAATTTGTATTTTTCCTAACCATACAAACCTTAGCTATTTACAAAGGGTTACCTTTTAGCGTAGCTGAAATGGCGAGCCATTAGAATTTAAAGAGGGTGTATTACCCCCGCGCTAGTTAGCGGGGGGGTAGGGGAGTGGTAGCTAGCTACCCCTCCTCCCCCTCACACACAGGTGAATACTCACTTTCACTTAGAGGTAGGACTTGTCTTGGGGGACAGGGCTGGCGGGCAATGTGTGTAAATAGCTAAGGTTTGTATGGTTAGGAAAAATACAAATTATCTTCGAATTTGTCATTTGTTCCGTAACCGAAATACAAACCACGCTATTTAGAAAGGGTGACTTACCCCTTAGGAAGGGTGGAAAGTCCCCAGCCATACTGGCTTTGGCTTTACCCGGGGACTCAGAATCCGAGTGAGTCTCACTCGAGAAAAGGAGTCCCTGCACCTCACAAGTTCCTTGCTCAGCAAGGAACCATGTGGCCTGCGTAAGCTTGTGTGTGAAGGAAGAAGTGTGACCCGTCCTAGGCAGTTGACCTGGAGTTCCAGAAGGAACTCTGGGTTAGGACGTTCCCAATACCACCTCGTCAGGGTATGGGGGACGCGACAGTATTGACTCAATACTCGGAACACAAGGAAGCATGGTTTACCTGCAGAGGTTCGAGGTCAGCTATGCAGAGACCAGGATGCTGCTTCCCCGTAGAGGGGATGATGAAGAAAGAAGTAAGGGCCAGACATACTTCTTTCGTTCATGCAGACTAAAACCTGATAACAATGCCCTCAACCTTCTGCTACCTGTCCAAAAAGGAGCCTGAGGTTAGACCAGCTGTTGTGTAGCCACCACAGAGCGATAGAAAACGTATCGAGACTCCTGTGGGTCACGCCCTGCAGGAAGCGAGCTGCGAAGGTCATTAGACTCTTCCAGACTCCAGCTTGTAGCACCTGCGTCACAGTAGTATTACTCGAAGGCGAGGGACGTTGCGATGTATCCAACATCGTGCTGTAGGGCGACGTGACGGGGGAGGGTCTGGAGACAGGTCGAGATGAATGTCCTTGAGTCCGGGCTGAAGAGGTATACTGGTGACTCTCCCCCCATGTCCTCCTTGTGCTCCCAAATCGGCTGCAACTGAGGACAAACTGCAGCTGTTCCCAGCGCTAACCTCTCGATTCCTTTACTGGCAAGAAAGAGAAGGTCTTGGGACATCAGATACATAATGGAGACTCGAAATCTTGAATGAATCGGACCGAAGGGCCGGGACCCCCCAGATTCTGAGTCTAGCCAACAACTCAGGAGCGAGCCTGAATGTTGCCTTCCCCTCTTCCTTAAAAAGGGGGGAGTAGTAAGAGACCAAGAAGATTGCTTACACACTGGCCGTGGCCAGAGTGAGCAGAAGACCCAAGGCGGAATACAATCCGAGGCCTGTCGTAAAGGGTCTTGAGAAGATCTCTTAAAGGACCAAAAGTCCGAGCCATGCTCCAAGTTGGAGGTCTTCCTCCGACTAGGGTAGGGACGATCGTAGCTTCGCATGAGCGAGGATAGATCCAGCGGGCAGGAAAAAGTTATTCCTTTAAGCCTGAAGGTCAGGGAAAGGCTGAGCGACAGGCTTCATTGCCGAGAGCAGAAAGGAGTTTCCTCCCGCCGAAAGGCAATAAGACAGTTATTGCTGGAGAAGAGGCCTCAAGGGAAGAGGTATATCTCCCACGGCACCAACCACCTTAGACTCTTCACTTTGCCTGGGAGACCCCTGTGGATGACTATCGCAGATGACGCGACCTCCGTACCGCGACTGTAGCGAGTTGTCTCTTCTTGAGGAGGAAGCGTAGTGTCTCCAGGCACGAAGCCGAAGCGACGCCCCGGTTCGGGAGAGATGTCGCAGTGTGGTTGCTTGAGTAGTCTGCGCCGTGGGAGAAGCTCTCCCGGGAGTTCCGTCAGGGGAAGCAGAGGGTCCAGAAACCGTTCTGCGCATAGTCCCAGTGGAGCTCTCCCATTGAAAGGTTGACAGACAACCTGGTCTTGTTGAGACCCATTGTCCACAGACAAAAAGGAGGGAAGACGCAGGCGTTGAAGTTGTCCCACCATCACCGGAATGCATCTTGCCAGAGTCTCGGGGTCTGAGACTGGGGGAAAGAATAGCGGAAGCTTGAGGTTCCAAGCTGTCGCGATCAGGTCCCCCAGACCAGCATTTGCTGGTTACCCAAGGTCAAAGACCCCCAGGTACACTCTCTCTACGAGGCTCTGCGAGTCTGAGAACATTCCCCTGCCTGGAATGAGAGAGCCGATGGTGGTATTGAGAGAATCTCAATCATCCCGGTATCTCTACTGCAAGATGTGAAGGTGTGAGAATGCGTCCCCTGCTGGTTAGAACACGCCAGAACCATGAAGTCGACGCGCAACGGGGCGACTCGGCAGGAGCTGTAGGATCTGTAGAGGGGCCAGACTAAGGCCCCTAAGCCTGCCTGAATGATGGAGAGGTATCCTTCAGGTCTTGACCATAGGCCTGGACCGGAACATGCCCCCCCTCCCCTTTCCTTTGACGAGTCCGAGAACCGCATCAAGAATGTGGGGAAAGGACGAGAATATCCACTACCATCAAGAGGCTCCATAGGTCAACACCCATTGCAGGTCTAATAGTTCCGCTGGTCCCATAGGGCCAGGGAGTCCGGTTAAACATTGCCTGAAGCCACCGGAACTTGGATCGCCCCACATGGAACTTATCCTGAGGCGACCGTTCGGACTATAGACGGGTCAATGAGGAAAGGAGAACTAGTAAACGTTCCAAGGTAGGGCTGAAAGCTCTGCTTGACTGAGAACAGGTACTGCGACTCTCCTCAGTCTTGCCACAGTCAACCGAAAGGAAGGCTCGGAGGATGTGGTAAAAGAATCTGGCGTCCCCAGGTGGTCACCCATCCAAGTACCGACGTTGCTTAACCTCGCTGGACGGACGAGAAGCGGGGTTTCCAACATGGTAAGGCCGTTGACTCAATATCATGGCCAGATACTCCAGATGTTGAGGCAGAGGAAGAGAAGGCTCCAAGCAAAATACCATGAGCCCACACTCATGGTAAGCATCCGGAAGCTTGTCCCGGCGCTGAAGAAGGTCGAACCCGAGCCTACCGGAGTTGAACAGCCCTCCAAACAGCAGAGGAGGCGGAAGCCTGCACCTGAGCGGCCAAGAGGAAGGCAGGGAGAGTTCTCTGGGGAAACAAACCTGCTATGCCACGGCGGGATAGCCACACTGCATCATAAGTAGGAATACTTGCAGTCTAGGCTGAATTCGACGAGCACCCTGGAAGATGGATGGAATGGAAACTGAAAGTACCCGTCCTTCCGATCCAGGGTTTAAGGAGTCCTGTCGCCTCGTTACCAGTCTGATCGATTCTGCTGGTCTACGCTGGCCGAAGTTTGTTCGACAAACTTGATCAGGGCTGAGAGGTCGACTACGGACATCCCCTCTCAGATCCTCCCTTACAAGAAAGGATCGACTGAGGGGGCCGGGGGTGAAGCCGTCGATGATCCTAAGGAAGACCTTCGCCTAAGGTATGGATCATTCTGCCCAACCGGGCAACTCTGCTGACGCTATGGCATAGAGGTTCAGAGACACTGAATTCGCTGACAGACGGCAGGCGCGATATCCTTGGCTAATCACAGAGATTGTGCGGGA
Organism: Palaemon carinicauda; assembly: GCF_036898095.1. Classification (NCBI taxonomy): domain Eukaryota; kingdom Metazoa; phylum Arthropoda; class Malacostraca; order Decapoda; family Palaemonidae; genus Palaemon; species Palaemon carinicauda. The sequence goes on along the minus strand of NC_090765.1, from coordinate 8,203,226 downwards.
ATGGGCATCGGGAAGCTGTCATTCGGATGAGTAACCTTAAGCATCCTCCCAGCGAAAAACCTGCAATCCTAGAGTTCGTGAACTCCTTTTAGGACTATGCCCCCCCCCCGGGGGAGTCTCCCGTGCCATCTGTTCCTGACAGGAGGAAACTGCAATTGGACACCTTGTCCCAGTTGTCGTAGCCGATAACTTAGGCCGACGTGGTTGAAAGAAAAGGGCGCTGGAGCCCTGCAGAGTCTGGAAGAAAGCGCCTTGGAGGAGTGAAACTGGAAGTCAATTTCCTCCGCACAGCAGCTGTCTAAGTCTCTGTCCTTGGGCACAAACAAACTCTTCTCAAGGATGGAAGGGTGTCTGAGGTCGTCGACCTCCACAGATGAGACACCCGAAGGAAGCCCTCAGTCAGCGCGTCCAGATGGTACAACATCGAGCTTGTCCGCAAGTTAGATACTTAACGACGAAAGGCCAAGGTGCCTGAGCTCGAGAGGAGGAAATACCCCTGATCTTCCTTGAACCAAACCTCGGGCCGTAACCGAGGAGGGAAAGAACCTGGTAAGCTCCCAGAGGAAGAGGTAAGCAGTCACCCCTTGTCCGATGGAGAAATCTCGAACGGAAAGCCCCCCCCGCCAAAAATCCTTCCAGGGAATGACGGGGAAGGGCTAACCCAGGTTCAGGAAAGAGGAGTGTTGCTCAGATCTCCCTTAAGTTTCTCCTATTCTTGCAAGTGCCATGCTCTGCGTTTACGGGGCGAGGCCGTGTTCTGGAAATACGCTCCAGAAGAACTCGCCAGGCTGGCCAGGCTGCGAAAACCCCATTGGGAATCGTGGTCGCAATAGCCCTGGAGCTCGCGCGACGGAAATTCAAAGATTTTCGCGTAGGTTCGCGCGACGGAACACCATCCGTCCGCGCGATGGAAAAACCGTTGGTTCGCGCGTGGGCGAACATTGGAGAGCATGGGCGCGGACGCGCACGAGCGTAGACGTGCAGGCACGTGGACGTGTGGGAGCGGGCGCACAGGCGAGCGGTCGCGCGGGCGCGCAGGCAAGCGGTCGTGAAGGTGGGCAGGTGGATGAGAGCGAGTCCGAGGCGGCGCACGCAAGCGTTAGCGCGATGGCGAGGAAACGCGCTGCCGCGTGGGCGAGGAAGACCGCTGGCGATATGGATCAACAAGCGATCGGTGGTGAGCTGGTGAGCGCTAACGCGCAGGTTGGCAATGGCGCGTTGTGTTATGCCGACGCGATGATCGAGCAGCATGCGCAGGTGAGCGATCGTGCGTTGGCGAGCAGTATGCGAAGGGGAAGACCGTTGCCCGTCGGAAGACGAGATCAGACTGCTGTCCATCTGCACCAAGGCGGAAGATCGAGAAAAAGGAGTTTTAGGCTGCAAACGGAGATCCAAAAAGCCGCCTCAAGCACCCTTATAGGGAGATGAGAGGCCCTTACGACGAGGCGGACGGTGGGCCTTACGGCGAGGGAGGCCAACAGCAACAGAAGAAACCTCCGAAGAGGAGTCTCTATGAGTGTACTCTCTCACGAACGAAAGAGAAACACTTCGTGGAAGAGACTGGTCAGCCAGTGACCTAAAAGGAGCAATCCTCCAAAGAGGAGCTCCTGCAGTTGCCCAGCCCCTTGAGCGAAACTGCAGGTGCGACCGCTCAGCACCAAGAGCATAGTCGCACGAAAAAAAGGCAAGAGGAGAACCCCCCAAAAGGGAAAAAACTCAAGCCTGGACAGGAAAAACTTCCCTCGGAAGGAAAGTTACCCGCCCAAGGAGCCAAGCCTCCTGAGAGTTCTAAAATGAACTGGAGAGCTGTCCGTCGTCACGGGAGTACTTCCAGTAGAAGGTGACACGCCCCTGACGAAAATACAAGGGGGGAGGCAGCAACAGCCGAATCCCCAGGACTCAACCAGACAGCTCACACCGTTGCCATATTACAGAAACGAACTAGATCGGTAACTGTAAAAAAATAAGACAAATAATATTAGTACACATTCATTCCCCCGGGAAGGCTCCGAAGAGGAATCCCGAGGGAAAGGAACAAGAATTACACAACAGGCACGTGCCCTCACAACCACTTACACTCGCGGAAGGAGAGCTGTAACCAAAACAGAATTATAACAATTATAATTATGTAACTATGTAATTATGTAATTTAAAAATGAATGAACACTAAAGAAAGAACGAAAACCCCGAAAGGAATCGTTCTACAAGCTGAAAAACAAAAAACTACAACAATTAGATTCATAACTAATTGAGACAAACGTACGGCGTAGCAACCCCCCCACACGGAAAGGAAGCTACAAGGGCGTAGTAACACGTAGTAAAAGGGTGAACGACCTCAAGAGAGAGAGAGAGAGAGAGAAAGACATAAGTCAAACTCGATCGCCACCCATAAAATTACGCCGTGGTGGCCTAACTGCCGAGGCCTCCACGTAGATATCGTACACTACACACACAAATCTGAAAAGGAAACTTACTTATTTCTATACTCAAATATATATACAAACATGAAAACATGTTTACATATATATTGAGTAAATGAAAAGTAAGCGATTAAGTAAAGACAAAACAAACAATGGCTGCCAAGAGAGGACCAAGACAGAGACGTCTGTCACAGTCCGAGCCAAAAGTGAAAGAGAGTATTCACCTGTGTGTGAGGGGGAGGAGGGGTAGCTAGCTACCACTCCCCTACCCCCCCCCCCCCCGCTAACTAGCGCGGGGGTAATACACCCTGGTTAAATTCTAATGGCTCGCCATTTCAGCTACGCTAAAAGGTAACCCTTTGTAAATAGCGTGGTTTGTATTTCGGTTACGGAACAAATTGTGGTTTTTAATTTTGGAAGCGATTGGCCTGCCTCGGTATCGGCAGCCATTTTGGGTTGTGTTCGCTTTGGTAAATTTTCAATTTATTATTGCCCATCTGGTACTCTGTCATCTAGGTTATATCACTTACGTTTTATGACCAATTTTATTATCATTATTTATTATTAGTTTTTACTATGGTATTTATTTGCTAGCAAGTCCAATTTGGACCTACGAAGAATAGCGATTTAGTCTTTGTTTAGTTTTGTACTCGCCCAGGATGCTCGATTTAGACTAAATCTTTTGTTTATTTGTTACGTTGTCGTTATTCTTCATTCTTGGTTATTACAATTACTAAGAAAAAAGCAATCAATTTTATTATTTTTCTTATCATATTATTGTGTGATGTTGGTTTTTTATTATGTAACCTTGAGAGCGAGAGCATAGAGTGCTCGTTTCCTGTTCTACAGATACGAGTTACCCCTTCTCTCGTTTTCTTCATTAGCTCGAGTAAGAGAAGTGGATTTCCCGTTTTCCGTTTTTTTTACGATCACAAGTTATTCATGCCTCCTCTTATTATCCGAGTTGGTGATATTACGTTTAATGTTATACACGTTTTATTGATGTGGTTACTGTTAATATAGCTAGCACTATTAATAGGTTACGTTAGTGTATGAGTCATTAATTGGGGTCGTTTTATGCCGACACCCTTAGCTCCGCCTTGAGTTATACTCCGCTATAATGGATACTCATTAGGTGAGAACTAGTCAGATTTGGAGTGCAACGGTGAAATCCAGCACTCAGACTCCGGCTGAGGCCTTTTGCACACGAACCTTTGTCATGCTTGATCACAATTACACTATTACGGCCCCTTTTTTCATCGACTCTCCGGCTTCAATGGAGATAACACAGACTTTCAGAATTGAGGTTAATGTTATCGTACCGATGACTGTCACGATATCACGATGACGGGCCTTAGTCACTGGTTCTCCGGTACAGAGATCATTCAGTCGATCAGAACCGGAGTTAACATTTTGATCAATCAGACGAACAGAACCAGGGTATGAACCCTTTTTCATGAATAATCACAATATCGTTATTACGGTCCTTTTCATCGAATCTCCGGCTTAACCGGATATCGTACAGGCGTTCAGCATTGAGGTTAATATTAGATTTCCTCTGATGTTCACGTTTTCACTGTGACGGACCTTTCTCACCGGATCTCCGGTGGAAACAGATATCACTCAGACCACAGGTGGCCAATCTTTGGTTTTAGCTGTAAAGGAAAGGATCTAACATGAATACAAAGTAAACTGTACTTACTTTAATGACACTTTGAATTTGCGTTGGTAATATTCATTAGCTATTCTTGAAGTCCTAATGAAAATATATGAACATAATTAGCAATTTTAAAGAAAAATCATTCAATTTACTATCTTGGGGTATAGTGCGACACTTGTAATCATGAAAGGCGCCACTGTTGGCGCATGCGCCATAGGTTGGCCACCCCTGACTCAGACGTTCAGAACCGGGGTTAACATTTTTTACCGATGAGGTTATAGTTACAGGTTATGTGGTTACTGGATATTAGTATTCTATTTATTCATCTGTTCACTGACCAGAGTCTCAAGGAACAGTAGATAGCCTCTCATGGCATGGTTGGTTTCGACCTGGCTTTTCATTAGAAGGGGCTAGCGTTTGGTTCCAAGTACTGAGTGGAAATTTATTTCTATTTTGAACACGATGTTGTATGGATATTTATCCATATCTATTCATAGTTAGAATTAAATATATGCATAAATATAGGCATAATTAATTTATTTCTATTTTGAACATGATGTTGTATGGATATTTATCCATATTTATACATAGTTAGAATTAAATATATGCATAAATATAGGCATAATTAATTTATTTCTATTTGAACACGATGTTGTATGGATATTTATCCATATTTATACATAGATAGAATTAAATATATGCATAAATATAGGCATTTTATTAGTTATACGGCTGATCCCAGCCTGTGAATAGGATCACTAACCAAAGTTTCAAGGAACATCCAGACTTATGTCCCCTTTCTTTTACAGAAGGTTCGCCTACATGGTATGGTTCCCGGAGTCATGCACGTTCTGCTACGAGCTGTCCTCGCTTCTCCGGACCCATGAGGTAAGTTGGTTCTAATATGTTTCCTTTTGGTATCCTTTGGCGATTTAATTTGATCCGGATTAATGTATGCATTGCTTATTGAGGAGAACGGTCTTCTCCTTCATCACTAATCCCTTCACTTCTTTCAGGATGATGATGAATCTCTCCGGCCTGCAAGAGAGGCTCTCCGCCCTTGGGTATCAAGGTTTGGAAGGAATGCTCCATCTAGAGGTCCCTATCTCCTCGGAGTGTCCTCTCTAAGGTTGGACGTCGACCCCATGGACGGGCAGGTAGGTGGGGATGAGTTTTGAGCCTTCAGCTTTGCAATTACCTGCGTCACCGACCTAGGACCCTCAAAGGATCCTGATGTTCATGTTACCTTGCATAAAACCGTGACTGCTAAAAGCAACACATTCAAGGGAAAGCCAAGGGGCTATGACGGAGCTCAAAGATATGGTGGCGAGTCGGATCCGTTCAGGAACTCGGATGACTCCCCCTAGAGCCCCAGGCGTATCGAAGTAACCTCCTTCGATAAAAACAACGCATAGATATTTGCCTTACATGTTCCATATATAGATGGTACCATAACTCTGGATGGCATAGACGTCCGCCCTCTGGGGGACCTAAAATTTACTCTCAGGTACTAGAATTCCCATTCAACGGATTCGTTTGATTGGAAGAGCATGCCTTGGTTAGGTTAGACAAGGTACCGAAGGTAACGGTATTATTTCCTAAAGGGCAGGCCCGATCTGTCTGGACCAGGATGTTGTCGGTCTGGGGGGTTACGATAATTCCAAGCTCACCCCACACAATGGGGAATACGACATATCTACAGATGCTCTCATTGTTGCCTTGCCTATTATGGATAAATGGACAGGTCTTACTATTCAAACTGACAAAGAAGGTTCGGCCATACTGGCTCTTAAAGAGCCGGACCCCACCTCGGGGAGACCCTAGCCTCGATTTATCCCACTGAGACTTTGTTTCGGATATTCAGGAAGAACCAATCTCTGCCCTTCCAATTCGACCTACACGTTTGGTGGTCTGATCGGGTTAGTTGAGGGAAATACGTTCTGTCTGAGACCTCTATCCGACAGGAATCGAGCAGGCTGATAGTTCCTCCTGATGAGGTAAAACCCTCTTCCCTCAGGAGGAGGTGAACAAGGTTCTACAAGATGATACGAGAGCAACCCAAAATTGCAGGAATGACGGGGCCTCACTGCCAGAAAGGTCGAAGACCAAAAGCAAGCTTTCTTCAAGAAGAAGCAGAGAGTTGCCCACTACAAAACGAACCGGGGTCACTGCCATCAATAGTCAGTTACCTACTCGACATCACAGTCTTCCTCTGATTCGTCGACTATGCATCCGGATCCCCCTAGGTTCACTCCCTCACAACGAGGTAGTCCCGGTAGGGGAGAGACTTTACCACTTTCGAGACCATTGGACCTTCGGTCCATGGGCTCATAGCATAATCCCTAAAGGTTTGAAGTGGAAATGGCCACAAGGTCCTCCTCCTCCACCAGTGACCATCTCCCAGAAATCCACTTCCATCCTGAAAGAGTACACCACAGAGTTACTCAAGAAGAAAGCAATCAAACGGGACCGATCACCGAAGTAAGAAAGGCTTGTCGGCATTGAGAGTGGACCGGGACTTGTCAAAGCTAAACTCTTACATTCTCTGCGACAAGTTCCGGATGTTGTCTATCTCGCAGGTACGGACCTTACTTCCCCGTGGGGGCGTCACCACCTCTGTCGATCTTACCAACGGCTATTATCATGTGCCTATAGCTCGAAACTTCTCTTCTTATCTGGGTTTCCGCCTAGGCAGGAAAGCCTTTGCGCTCAAGACAAGCCCTTCGGCCTCAACATTGATCCCAGGATATTCACGAAACTGAGTTGTTAGAACAACTCAGGAATCAAGAGATACAGATCATTGCTTATCTGGATGGTTGGCTCATTTGGGCCCGGTCGGCCATAGAAGGCAACAGAGCTACGAAGGAAGTACTTCGATTTCTCGACAACCTATGATTTCGGGTCAATCTCCAAAAGTTTCGCCTGCAACCATCAGGCCACTTAGATTGGTTAGACATTCAGTGCGACCTTTCAAAGCACACGTTGTCTCTCCCTTCCCTTCCAAAAAGGTAAGAGGAATAGCTTCCAAGATCAAGAATTTTCTCAAACACAAACAGGTGCCCAGAAGAACCTTAGAAAGTATCATCGGTCTTCCCCAATTCACTCCAATAACGGGTCTCCTATTAAAATCCAAACTCAAAGACATCAATCGAGTTTGGAGAAAGAGAGCTACAGTACCTTTAAGAGACAAGGTCTCGAAGATCCCCTCTGTCTTGAAAATGAGACTACGCCCATGGTCCGAACCGAAGAACCTCTCCAAATCGGTTCCTCTACAATTCCCACCTCCACAAGTGACATTCCATGCAACCGCGCCTCTAAGTGGATGGGGGGATTACTCCGAACATCAGATGTTTCAGGGCTCTTGGTCACCCGCCATGAAACAGTCCCATATCAATGTTCTCGAAGACATGGCAGTGTTCTTGACCCTGAAGAGACACTCTCCTCCGAGGTCGAGCCACATCAGAGTAGTGTCAGACAGAACAGACGTAGTACACGGCGTCAACAGGGGAGGATCCAAGTCACCCAACCTGAATCAGATCCTGGTCACTATCTTCGCCTGGCCAACAGAAAAGAACTGGTTCCTGTTCGTAACTCACCTAGCGGGAGTCCAGAATGTGAGAGCGGACTCACTAGCCAGGACGAAACCACTGGAGTCAGAATGGTCTCTAGACACAATTTCATTCTGGTGGATAATCAGGAACCATTAGAAGAAGGTTTACCTATTTCCCCCAGTGAATCTTCTAATGAGACTTTAACACAAACTACGCCCCTTCCGGGGGGGCAGTGGCTTTAGTACCACCTCACTGGCCAAGAACAGTTGGTTTCCTCTCCTCCTCGAGTTGAAACTCTGTCCCTTCCGGATCCCGTTCCCCAAACTGACCCAAGTAATCCAAACTCACTGTGTCAGATTACTCAAGGATAGCCAAAACTCTAACTTTGTGGACTACAGGAAGTTTGCAGATCGTAGAGACGTGAACATTGAACCGGAAAACGATCTCTTCATCGAATCAGACAAAAGGGACTCGACAATTCGCCAATATGATTTGGCCGTTAACAACTAGCAGATTCCCTAAGAGTTCAGACCATACTCGTAGGACTCCGAATATAGCCATCTCTTTCTTGAGGTTCCTATTTGGCAAAGGCCTAACAGTTAGCACTTTAACCACCATCAAGTCAGTTTGGAAGAAGATCTTCCTTGTTGGGTTTAGCATTAACCTAGCTGATTCCTATTTCTCATCTATTCCAAAAACATGTGCTAGGATTTGACCTTCGGTTCGGCCACAAAAGGACTCTGGTCTCTGAACAGTGTCCTCAAAACTTGCGCCGGACACGGGCAATGAATCCTGCTCTTATATCAATCTTCTTAGGAAGACCCTATTTCTAACGGCTTTGGCCTCAGGTGATGGAATATCAGAACTAGCTCTCTGACGAACCCGGAAAACATAGATTTCCTCCCTTCAGCCGAAGTACTCCTTTCTCCAGACAATGCTTTCCTAGGTAAAAGATGAGGATCCGCAAATAGGTGCTCCCCTCGGAAGATTATTCTTCTTCCCCAGGATTTTTTCTGTGTCCAGTCACTACTCTCAAGGCCCTTTTAGCTAGAACTGCCACCCGCTCGTCTGGCCCCTTGGTTATCAGGGAACAAGGAGGTACTATTTCCATTCACGGTATCAGGCAACAAATCCTCTACTTCTTTAAACATACTAATCCGGAATAATTTCCCCAGGCTCATGATACGGACAGTAGATACCTCCATCAATTACTTCCAGAACAGGGACTTTGATGATTTTTTAAAAATATACGGTTGGAAATCCCCTATGGTTGTCAAACGCCACTATCTAAAGATCTTACAGGCCCTTAAATACCCGACGATGGCAGCGGGGAGCCTTTCCCTCCCCAGTAATCTCTACTTCTTCCTTTCTTCCATCTCTTCTCTTCTCCCTCCTACCCGCCACTCACACCACGTCGCCACTCTCCTGGGTAGTTCGTTAGCCCTATGATATTTGCCATGTTTAACCCTGGATAGGTACGGTCCTCGGACACCCCTTTAAGGGTATACTCGGACGCGAACGACCCCGACGCCAAAAAATATTCTTGAAAAATCAGTTTTTGCAGAAACCTCCTTTTTTCTTTTGCCAAAAAAAACTTCAATGACTGCTTAAAACAACTGTAAAGATAAATACTACTCATCTGCAGAAAAACTATTTATTATAAATATTTTAAAAAATTAAGTAGAAAAAAAAAAGACCTGACATAAAAATTCATAAAAAAAAAGTTTATACATATATACACAAATCCTTTTAGGAATTGATTCTTGAATGTTTAGGACACATCTTGATGTATTTTGGATGAAGTCAGACCCATGGAGGTGAAGATCTGAAATGAGAAAAAAGGGTAACTTATTTTGGCCAAAAAAAATTGTCCAAATTTCATGAATTTTTTTGGGTACCCAAATGAAATAGGAAGTGGCTAATTTTTTTAGGGAATAAACATATGTTATCCTAAAATAGAAATATGTAAAAAAAATCTTCATTATTTTGTAAATTACATTTATATCAGGGGCCATATCTAAAGGTAATTTTTTGAGTACTTGGAAATTTCGTAAAAAAATACATATATTTAATATATAATATGATATTTATGCAGGTAAAAATATACCAAAATATCACAAATTCTATAGGGAACAAGAATATATATAGATAGGGCAGCTTACGCTTCGGATATGTCCACAAAATGGCCGCCAACCTGACTCAGACTCCCTAATCTGCCACTTGAAATGTAGGAAGGGTATGTCAATTTCAAGGTGTTATTTACTAATCTAATTATTAATGGATATGCATAAAAATTGTATGGTGGGTTGCTGGATAATTGTCGATTATTTTACGATTATAAAATTAAAATTCTGACCCAAAAAATTTTTTTTGAAGGGAAATAAAATCGAAAAAAAAAATGTAAAACAATATTTTAGCTAAAAAAATTTGATGATATTCAATCAAAAAAAAAGTAAACAAAATTTTCCGACAAATAAACATCTAGAGGAATCATTACTCTGTGATAGTTCCTTAGTACGTAGTAATTTTGAAAGAATTGGGAAAAAACGAAAAAATGGCAATCACCGGAAAATCGAACACATACCTATATATACGCCATATCTGGCTAAAAAAAAGATAGGCATGGGTAGCCAGATCATCTAGAAACACTTTCCAACACTATAAAAATATAAGTTTTGCGACACTACTTGCCAATTCCTTACGGTAACATGACTAAGCAAAAAAATGCAAAACAAATAAAAAGGGGCACTCGTGGAAAAATGGCCATTCTAATATACGGCATTTCAGAAAAAAAAAAATTTCAGCCACGTGCTAGGTAAACCATCAAGGCATATTTTCCGACAAATAAACATATAAATGAAATATTACTCTGTGATAGTTCCTTAGTACGTAGTAATTTTGAAAGAAATGGGAAAAAACGAAAAAATGGCAATCACAGGAAAATCGAACACATACTTATATATACGCCATATCTGGCTAAAAAAAAAAAATAGGCATGGGTAGCCAGATCATCTAGAAACACTTTCCAACACTATAAAAATATAAGTTTTGCGACACTACTAGCCAATTCCTTACGGTAACATGACTAAGCAAAAAAATGCAAAACAAATAAAAAGGGGCACTCGCGGAAAAATGCCCAACATTCTAATATACGGCATCTCAGATAAAAAAAAAAGACATGCACGTGTTAGCCCAACCATCAAGGCACACTTTCTAACACAACCTTGAAAAAAAAATCAATAATATACGGCAATTCCTTACTACGTAGTGAATTTTTACAAATATTGAAAAAAAAACAGAAATTGGCAACCGCAGTTAAATACCCAATATACCAATAACTACGTCGTATCTGACAAAAACAAAATCACGCATGGGTAGCCAGATCATCTAGACACACTTTCCAACATTAAAAAAGCAAAAGTTTTACGACACTATTTCGCAATATCTTACGGAAAAATGACTTGGCAAAAAAATGAAAAAAAATTAAAAAGGGACACTCGCGGTAAAATGCCCGACATTCTAATATACGACATCTCAGATAAAAAAAAAGACATGCACGTGTTAGCCCAACCATCAAGGCACACTTTCTAACACATAAACATGAAAAAAAATGAATAATATACGGCAATTCCTTACTACGTAGTAATTTTTACAAATATTGAAAAAAAAACAGAAATTGGTAACCGCAGTTAAATACCCAATATACCAATAACTACGTCGTATCTGACAAAAACAAAGTCATGCATGGGTAGCCAGATCATCTAGACACACTTTCCAACACTAAACAAGCAAAAGTTTTACGACACTATTTGGCAATATCTTACGGAAAAATGACTTGGCAAAAAAATGAAAAAAAATGAAAAAGGGGCACTCGCGGTAAAATGGTCCTCGTGGTGATGAACGACATTTCAACTAAAAAAAAAAACATGCACATGGTAGCCAAACAATCCACCAAGACTTTCCACAACTGATAACCTATACAAGTTGCACCATTCTACGACAATTTCATAATACGTAATAACTTTGATAATTATGCAAACTACCTCAGAAGGGTAAACTCGGACGCGAACGACCCCGACGCGTCTCAGAAATCGGGGAAGGAGTACAGCTACAGCAATGCACATCTGGACACTACTAGAGCGTGTAGGGGAGACACCTCCTGCAGGTCGATCACCCACAAATTCAGTCACAGGGGTGAGTCACGTGAGAAAAACCTGTTTTTTTTTGACGCTCGGGGTCGCAAACGACCCACCGTACCTATCCAGGGTTAATTCCTATGGTTTAACTGTTATTGTAGTTACCATTCCTTTAATGTTTAGATATGCTTAGACATGTAAGGTTTGATGCCTTTTGCGATTCGACACTCAGTTGATTCCTTGTCGTCTTAGTTATTTAGACTTACGTTCCCTATGTCATTTGGCTAGTTGGTAATTGGACGTTTCTTACATTATTATATTATATTATTGTTGTACATGGTGATTGTATTCTCCTCATTATGTTATTACTTTATTGGGCTTGGAAGGCATTCTCTGGTACATTTTCACCGGCCGTCACAGGTCGACCCAGAAAAGGGATTTTGACGAAGGAAAAATCTATTTCTGGGGAGAGACCTGTGACGCCCGGTGAAACCCTTCCCGGTTATTTTTGTACGGACCCACCCTTTCCTTGCCAAGCCATGTGTTCTTGCAGAAGGATGACCTGGAGGGTGTTCGTGTGGGTAGCGGTGGCGTGGTGCAAGTGTGGTTCCTGGGGTCTTTGTTACGGCCCTTCCCTTTGATGAAGGAGTTATCTAATTGGAAGACAGCCTGTGAATAGTGGTTTTCACATGCCCCCCATTTTGACACGACACTCACGAGGTGCTCGCGCGAAGGTAGTAACCTCTGCATTCCATGCTTTTATTTTTCTCTGGTATATTTGGAAGATTTATATCAGAAAAGGTAGATAGAAGGACTTTTCACCGGGCGTCACAGGTCTCTCCCCAGAAATAGATTTTTCCTTCGTCAAAATCCCTTTATTGTATTTCATGAAAAGAATATTTTAACTTCAACCATGTAATATATAATAATTCCGTATATGAATGAAACTAATTTTTTTAAGGCAACAGATATGCCCAAAGTTATTTAGAAATATTTAATATTTAACATTCATAACCCATAAAACAGCAATCATTATAATGTTCAGATACCAAAAGTATTTCAAACCATCTCTAATTGCCAGTGTACTGCACCTTCACCATTGAAATAATTCATAAACATTTCTCGAACTTTCTTTGCATCTCTGGTGTCATGTCCATTTACACCAGGTAATAATGGTGCATGATAATCAGAGGGCAAATCCCTCGACACATCTGGAATTTTAGCATGACGCTGAAGATAATTGTGCAACAAACAACATGACATTACAATCTTCTCCATTTTCTAAATTTAAATTAATTGGAGCTGAAAATATTCAAAAAACTGCTTTCAGTCATCTGAATGCACACACTAATATTCGGCAAGCTCTGCAAAGTCTATGGTTGAATATCCTTTTCTGTTCATTTAGATCGAAAAAAAAAAGAAAAAAAAAATTGAAGAGGCTTATTATCCTATGAAAACTGAAGTAAAGGTTCTGATGAGGATGATGGAGAGGCATCATGGGGTATTGAAAGACTACCTTTGGATAATTTTTCACCAAATATGATATTTTCAATTTAAAAAAAATTTTTGAATATACTTACCCGGTGAATATATAAATAGCTTACGTCTCCGACGGTCGACAGATTCCAAAAACTCGTGAGCGATCGCCATGAAGGCTGCCGGGTGTGCCCACCAGCGCCGACTATCGGCCAGATACCGCATATACTTCTCAACCAAACCAGTTCTTCTCAGTCCGTAGGGTCTAATGGGGAGGAAGGGAGGACATTTAATTATATATATTCACCGGGTAAGTATATTCAAAAATTTATTTTAAATTGAAAATATCATTTTTAAATATTAAACTTAGCCGGTCAATATATAAATAGCTGATTCACACCCATGGTGGTGGGTAGAGGCCATTATTAAAACAATAAAGGCGTATATGCTCAAGAGTTTTTGACAAATATTCAAAAAACAAACTTAAGTATAGGTACCTGATAAGGAAGCCGACTCTGATGAATACTCTGACTCATTAGTCCGCTATCCTTATGAAGCCCAGCGATCCTCTCAGGATGCTGAAAGACTTCTAGGAGCTGTTATAATCAGGGTGAACACCCCTACAACAGGACCTCATCAATACCCTTAATCTGGGCGCTCTCAAGAAACAATATTTTGACCACCCGCCAAATCAAAAGATTACGAAAGACTTCTTAGTCTCCCGTACAACCCAAAACAAGATTAAAAATTTCAAGAGAAGATTAAAAGGATATTGGGATTAAGGGAATGTAGTGGTAGAACCTTCACCCACTACTGCACTCGCTGCTACGAATGGTCCCAACGTGTAGCAGTCCTCATAAAGAGTCTGGACATCTTTCAAGTAATATGAAGCGAACACCTACTTGCTTCTTCAAAAGGTCGCGTCCATAATACTTCTAAGGGATCTATTTTGTTTAAATGCTACTGAAGTTGCTACCGCTCTAACTTCATGAGCCTTAACTTTAAACAAATTACGATCCTTCTCACTTAAATGAGAGTGTGCCTCTCTAATCAATAGTCTATTAAAATAAGAAAACGCATTCTTCGACATAGGCAAAGAGGGCTTTTTAACGGAGCACCATAAGGCCTCTGAAAAAACCTCTCAGCAGTTTAGTTTTAGATAAATAAAACTAAGAGCTCTAACGGGGCACAGCACTCTTTCAACTTCATTCCCAACAATCTCAGATAGACTGGGAAGTTCAAACGATTTAGGCCATGGACGAGACGGAAGTCCATTTTTGGCCAAAAAACCAAGCTGAAGAGAGCATACTGCTTTATTAGCGGAGAAGCCGATATTCTTGCTAAAAGCATGCATCTCACTAACCCTTTTCGCAGAAGCCAAGCTCACCAAGAAAAGTGTCTTGAGGGTAAGATCCTTCAGGGAGGCCGAACTTAACGGTTCAAACCTGTCTGACATAAGGAACTGCAGGACCACGTAAGTTCCAAGTGGGAGTAGAAATGTGACGCTCCTTGGAAGTCTCGAAAGACTTAAGAAGGTCTTGAAGATCTTTGTTATTAGATAGATCCAAATTTCTATGCCTGAAAACAGAAGCTAACATGCTTCTGTAGCCTTTAATGGTAGATGCAGAAAGGGAGCGACCATTTCTCAGATAAAGCAGAAAATCTGCAATCTGCGCTACAGAGGTACTGGAAGAGGAAATAGAGGAGGACTTGCACCAGTCTCTAAATACCTCCCATTTAGACAGATAAGTCCTGATGGTAGAGGATCTTCTAGCCCTAGCGATCGCTCTAGCTGCCTCCTTCAAAAACCCCAGAGCTCTAGAGAGTCTTTCGATAGGCTGAAGGCAGGTAGACGAAGCGCGGGGAGGCTTTGATGAAATCTCTTTACGTGAGGCTGACGCAGGAGATCCATCCGCAACGGTAGACTTCTTGGAATGTCTACTAGCCATAGAAGTACCTCTGTGAACCACTCAATCGCGGGCCAGAGGGGAGCAACCAACGTCAACCTGGTCCCTTCGTGAGAGGCGAACTGCTGAAGAACCTTGTCTAGGATCTAGAACGGTGGGAAGGCAAAGATGTCTAGGCGAGACCAGTCCAGCAGGAAAGCGTCTATGTGGGCTGCCTCTGGATCTGGAACTGGAGAGCAGCAAGTCGAGAGCCTCTTTGTCAGTAAGTCGCAAAAAGATCTATGGTGGGTTGACCCCATGTCATCCATAGCTTCTCGCACACAGTCTTGTGCAACGTCCACTCCATGGAGATGACTTGTCCTCTTCTGCTGAGGCAGTCCGCTAAGACATTCATTTCTCCTTGCACAAATCTCGTCAAAAGAGAGATGTTACTTGCCTTAAATGGAGTTCCTTCTGATCCGTGGACCAAAGACCCGAGGATTCCAGACTGTCAAGTGGCGCTCCCTAACACAAATCCGATGCATCTGAATACAACACATGGTTTGGGTTCTTGATCGCAAGAGAAAGACCTTTTCGAAGTCTGATGTTGCTGTCCCACCAAGTTAGACATGTCTAGACTGAGTTGGAGATTGGGATAGAGATACTCTCTAAGCCCTTCTTGTTCCAATGGTTTAGGTGAAATTGGAGAGGGCAAAGGTTGAGTCTCCCCAGAGAGATAAACTACTCCAGCAATAAAAGAGTTCCCACGAGGCTCGTTCAAACTCTTACAGAGCAACTGTTTTTCTCTTGCAAGTGACGGACTTTCAACAGAGCTTGTTCCATTCTTGTGGGAGACAAAAAGGCCCGAAAAATTAGACACTATCTCCATCCCCAAATAAAGAATAGTCTGGGATGGAGTACTGTAAGTTACGACTCCTCTACGTTCACTATGAGACCTAGCTCCTTGGTTAGGTCTAATGTCCATTAGAGGCTCTCCAGACAGCGATTTAATGACGACGCCCTGATTAGCCAGTCGTCAAAATAAAGGGAGGCTCTGATTCCTCAAAAAATGTAGAAAGCTTGCTACATTTTGCAAGAGCCTTGTAAAAACAAGAGGAGCAGGAATGAGGACGAAGCACAGAGCTCGAAATTGGTACACTACTTTCCCGTCCACAAACCTCAGATGTAGTTGAAAGTTTGGATGAATCGGGATGTGGAAGTATGTATCCTGAAGGTCGAGAGACCATCCAGTCGCCTTCCCTTACTGCTGCCAAGACAGATTTGGTAGTCTTCATCGTGAACTTTGTCTTGACAATGAACACATTGAGCGCACTTACATCTTAAGTACTCCTGCAGTGAACGTGGCTGCCAGTTCATTGGAGCCATCCCTTATAGCCTTGTTCATGCATGACAGAATTGTACAGCAATACATTGACAGCTGGAGAGACCTTCTTACTTAAGGCTCCCAGGGTTCAATCCAACAAATAAATACTTTAAACGCTCGAAAAAATTCCTAACAGAAGATGGTCTAGCTCTGAAGCAGACCATAAAATCTTGGAGCGTCTCATGGCTAGACGACAAGGAGAGTCCACTACGCTTAAGAAGTCTCCCTGGGCAGAGGCAGGTACTCCCAAGCCGAGAACTTCTCCTGTGCCACACCAGACGCTAGAGCGAGAAGCTAATTAAGAAGGAGGAAAAGCAAAAGCAGACTTTCCTAAACTTCTCCTGGATTCCAACCAGTCTCCCAGTAAGAGCATGGCTCTCTTGGAAGAACAAGAGGGAACTGACTTCGTAAATGTAGGAGTCGAAGAAAGTCATGCCAAGAGTAAACTCAGACGGCGGAGCAGCCGTTACAAAACAAGTAGGACAAAATTTCCCTAAAGAAATTCATAATTATAAAACAAGGGATTGTTGGACCATCCTAGGTTACTCCTCTTCTGAATGACTCCCCAAAGGTACATTAGTTGAAAGGGGGTCATCAACTTCTTCAGAAGGCACATCATCTGATAAATCTAAAGTCTTGCGAGAAGGAGATTTATATTCAGAATGACGTGAAGGAAAAGCCTGACAGGCTACATCAACTTGTATATGAACAGAAGTTAAAGTTGGAGGGTCGATGTCACGTTGTGACAGAGAATGTTATTCTACCACACGTCGTGACAGAAGTGACTGACGTTCAAACGTCACGTAGTAACAGCGGTGACTGCTGTTCGATGCTATATCGCGACTACGGTGACCGACCCTCGACGTCACGTCATGTCTACGGTGTCTGCAGCTCAACGTCACGCTGTGACTGCGGTGGCTGACGTTCAAAGCGATCAAAGTTACATCGAGATTTATGCTCCGCATCTCGTTTAACAGCAAAGCTGACACTAGGGATAACGTCAGCGTGACGTAACAAAGCTCGTTTAGAAGGTTGAAGACCTGAATCACGTATCCCAGAACCGTGACGTACAAAAAGCAAAGGATCCTTTCGCATAGGAACAGGATCGTAAGCTTCTATTAAAGAAAAAAGCTTTAACAGCATATCTTGCAAAACACTTAACTTCGGATCAACCTGTGACTGCGGTGGCTGAAGTTCAAACGTCACGTAGTAACAGCGGTGATTGCTGATCGATGCTATATCGTGACTACGGTGACTGACACTCGACGTCACGTCGTGTCTACGGTGTCTACTGCTCAACGTCACGTCGAGTCTGCGGTGACTGCAGCTCAACGTCACGCTGCGCAATCTGAATAGATCGTGACGTCGGAAACGTCTGTACATGAACGTCATTGCTATGAACGGGACTCTCATGATGACTACAGCTAGGACGTTGAACTTGTTCTGAAGGAACTAATTAACGTTTCAACCGTCTCGAAACCTTACGCCCAGGTTTTTAAAGAGACGAATCATCGGAAGACGAGGAGAACTTCGTCTCTCCTGTCTTATGGCAAGGACGTGCTTGACGAGCAACATCTGATACCTTTGAGGGAACGTCTGTTCGTTGGTTTACACCTCTCAACTCCCTTAGGTCCTACGACATTCCTTCTCCCTGGTGCAGGGGAGCCTGAAAGAGGTCTCGGACTAAGCAAGCGACAAGCACGAACAAACGAACCCTCCACAACACTGAACATGTTTTTTTCGCACTTTCTTCACTGATATCGCATTTTTAATAATTTCACATTAGACATGAATAAAGATAATTTCTACCTGAAGCACGCATTATTCTCCCTCAAATCAAAAGGTTAGAATTGCGAAATATGTCGTAATAATGTAAGCACATTAGTACAAAATGAAACACACATGCAAAAATTAATAAACATATACATATATATCGAATAAAACGGAAATATATAAAGTTAAAAAGATCAGTGACTGGGGAGGAGACTAAAACTAGTTCACTAAGGACTACGTTTTCAATCTCTCACCGTAAAGTGCCTTGGGATGAGAATAAAATACTAGAACGTTTTATCCTCTCTCCCCGTACAGAGACTTGGGACGAGAGTAAAAATCTGAATCGAGAACGTTACTCGCTCCCAAACTCCTTGTACAGAGACTTGGGACGAGAATAAAGATCTGATCGTTCTCTCTTTCTCTCTCGTCACTCACAAGAGAATGGCTCACTCACTCTTCGTCAATAACAGGTTATTTGACTAAAGGAAAAAACTAAAAGGACTAAGAAATTGAAATAATTAACATGTTCCTTTAAATTAGTATCTAAAAAACTTCAATTTGTAAGAAGAATGAACAAAACGTCAAAATCGATTTACTCTTTCTGCAAAGTGAAACCGTGATTCTCTCTTTCTCTATCATAACGATAGAGCGAAAACTGCGTAGCATAAATAAACCAAACGTTAGTTCATCTTGAAAAAACAGCACGAAGACTATTCAAAGAATAAATTTCTTAAAATATTTTCTAAAAATATTCATCTCATCAATCTAAACAAAATAAAAGTTGAATGGGCTCAACGTTGTTTAACTTCGTTTTCCAAGTCAGGACCGCCTACAAAGAATAGGCAAAGGTCGCTTATAAACAAAAACAAAATTTATCTCAGTGTTTAGTATAAATGGAAAGCTAATCGAAGAGGCCTAATAAAGGCGGGTGAGATATAAAATATATAGAGTTAAACCTATAAATATCAACAATAATTTATAAAGTGATAAAATAATTACTAAAAGCCTTTAACACGCTTCCGTACACTGAGGGAAGGGTCGGCCATCTTTTCTCTATGGAAAAACCAGAGCGAGATTAAAAAAAGCAATGGGCAAAAACTTTTCCTCTCCTTTCGATGGCATTTCTTTTGAAGATCGTATTGAATAATCCAACACGGCGTAGCAATAAAACCAAAACCAAGTACTTCACCAATCGGTAGAAACTTGAGGTTAAGCGCGAGCGGAACCAATGTTGTCTGAACCACCGACAGAGAAGAACTGGTTTGGTTGAGAAGTATATGCGGTATCTGGCCGATAGTCGGCGCTGGTGGGCACACCCGGCAGCCTTCATGGCGATCGCTCGGGAGTTTTTGGAATCTGTCGACCGTCGGAGACGTAAGCTATTTATATATTCACCGGCTAAGTTTAATATTTAAAAATTGTGTTTTCAATAACACCATCAGATAATTTGCCATTCGTTCCTAAATCACATATGATAAATTAGCCTTTTGCATTGACGACTGCCATTAAATATTAGGCTATGAAACCCTTTATAATTTATAAAAATAGGAGTCTGTATCTTTTGGTGGAGTGATTGTAATATGTGTACCATGTTATTGAATAGAATGAGGCTATTATATTTGTGTAATAAAGCTTAAAAATTCTGTTTACCTTCATATACTGTATTCCCCCTTCAGTAAGGCCATGTGGCTTGACAGGTTTCTGGAATTATTTGACCTAATCGTTAAGGAGATATTGCCTCATTGTATTTAAGATCTTCATATGATCATCCTGTTGCTGAATATCGTAGTGGAGCAGAAATTCTTTCATGGGGTGTTATTGCCTTCCTCGTGCACGTGTCTTGCCTCTGTATAAATGGTGCTACTGTATTAAGTAATTCATGAGGAGTGTTCATATCCATTCGAAGATAATTAGGGTACAGTTTCAACTCCTTCAGTAAATTGGAATGAGAAAAAAAAGCTCTTTTCTCTAGCCATCCTTTAGTCCAAAAATCTCTTCTTGTCTGCTTTTTTTCTTAAGTCACATATTTACAAGCCAAAAAAGCAATAGCATAAAGGTCATTATCATGGAGCGGCTCTGCCATAGGTGTTAACTGCTCTACTGCTGAGACTGAAATGACATGTTTTTGAAGATCTGATCGTAGCGTGAGTGCTCACTTGTACAATTTCAAAGCCCCGCCCACTACAGTCTGATTTCTCAATCAAGTCGCTAGTGAATGGGCAGCCTAATATAATTCCAGGAGATATCAATCTCCAAGGAATGATAACCGATACACAAGGGTAACCGGGGAAATGACGAAAGTATATGTTGTCTAGGCTAGGTTATCTAGACAAGGCGAGATCTCGGTTACCTAAAATCACCAAAACTCTGACATATACGATCGACACAGAAAAAAGGGAAAATTATGCATGTAAATATCTTTACAACACAAAATACCTAAATATCTTTCATAATAACAATTAAAGCTATTTAAACCGGAAATGTCGTTCTGGTATCTAAATAACACATGCCCAATGACTGACGGCGCCAATGGCGACACCGGTGATCAGCGTAGATCCAAACACAATTACACTAAATTCATTGTGAGGCTGGAACTAAAATACATATTGTAAAGAATAAAAACTCAACTTTCTGGATGGAGAAAGAAGCCATAGAAAGCATAAAGATCCCTATAAATCGATCGAAAATGTCAGATCAGCAGGGAACACCACCGGAGCGAGTCGCTACAGATAAAGGAATGACCGCCAGAGGGAGTTGGCGCGGTTGTGATACGATAGTAGTGGGGGAACCAGGGTAATCTTTATTGCGGCTACCCTTCTATTCTGCCACGTATTCCCCTGGAAGCGTAAAGGCTATTCGGGGTGCAGATTGCCATGTGGCGTGTCAAGAATACGTCCCGATTATATACGATATCCTTGAGAGTATTCTTAAAGGTACTCGCG